>NC_064552.1:17231717-17406132 GCF_023856365.1 Brienomyrus brachyistius
GAAAGTATGATATGCCTAATTAATTAAGGAAAAGACGGTGAAGATGAAACGGCATCCGACTGGGCTGGGCCGTAAAATATCGTGTCGTGTTTATGAACATTCATATTGTCATCAGTGTATAGTTGTCAGGATTCGCGGGTGCGGACGGGTAGGCAGGCAGGGAAGAACGAAATAGGTAGCCGAAAGTCGGGGAAAACTGGGGATTTATTAAGGGGAAGATGGCTACGGGGAGACCAGGACATCGGAACGCTACTAACATCAATGATGGACAAAAGGCAGGGCAAGACGTGGACTGATATCCAAATCCTCTTCTCATGACTAGCATTAACTGTTTTGACTGTTTGGACGTCTTTCTTCATCTCCTGAATATCTTGAACAAGAAATTCGGACTGCTCTTTTAGAGCTTCAATAGACTCTGTATTCTTTGTTATAACTGTGCAAGACTATTGGTACTTTAATTTTGATTGCTATCATTCTCATGATATTTTCCTGCAGCTCATATAAACTAGGTTCACCTTTTCCTTTTTTAGGGAGTGCTGGTGACTGTGACGCCTGACTCATCCGCTCCTCATGTGTGCCACGCCCCCTGATTACCCATGTGTGCTTCCCCGATTGTTTCCAGCCCTGTCCGGTTATGTTGCCCTGCTTTATTGTATTTAAGTCCTGGTCTCCCCTGTTTCCATGTCTGTCATTGATGGTTGTTTCGTGGTGTTTTTTTAGTGGATGTCCGTGCCTGTCCCTATTAAACCCTCATTTGCCCCGATTCCTGCCTGCCTGCCTGTTTTTGGATCGCTCGCGCTTCCTGAGCGATCTTCCGTCCGGCTCGTCTCGCCGTTACCGTGACAGAATGACAGACCGAAAGAAAAAGAGGAAGGAGTGGAAAGGAAAGCCCCTGCCGGAGCCCATCAGCCTGGGCACGTGCTCCCTCGCCCACTCCTGGCCTCTCGGAGAGGAAGAGAGAGAGGAGCTCGTCCGGGCCTCCGTCCCTGAACCGCTCCCCATGGAAGCCTACTACCTGGCGAGGCTCGGGGCTTCCAGCGAGGACGAGGAGGACACACCCTTCTCGTTCCCTGAACTAGAGCCGATCACTCTGGACCAGCTACCGCCCCTGAGCCGGTATAATTACCGACCCGAGCGTATGGCGAATTGGGGGGGTTTTAGGGCTGTCAGGGACTCGATCCCTCGAGTACCCCGGGTCGCAAAGAGGACCGCGCCCGTATCCCCTTCCCGGGACTTCCCAGTCCCGCCACCGCCGGTTGTCCCTCCAGAGGCGCCTCCCTCATCCCTGCCAGAGGCAGTGACCACTCTGGCAGGCAGGTTTTTCGCCCTCCAAGGGCTCAAAGGTAGATGTTGCTAATGACTAAGGGTTATCAAAGCCAAAGTTGCTTAGGTAAACATTGTCAAGTAGGTATTAGGTGAGAAAACCAAAAGATCTTGATTCAGCCCCACAAACACACGAATGCACCGGCCGCCATCTTAAACCTCCCCCCCTTGAAAAATATACACTGCTTAAAAAATTTAAGGAACACTTTTTAATCAGAGTATAGCATCAAATCTATTAAACTTCTGGGATATTGATATGGTCAGTTAAGTAGCAGAGGGGGTTGTTAATCAGATTCAGCTGCTTTGGTGTTAATGAAATTATCAACAGGGGAACTAGAGTGGCAACAATGAGACGACCCCCAAAACAGGAATGGTTTAACAGGTGGAGGCCACTGGCATTTTTCCCCTCTTGATCTATTCTGATGGTTTTTTCACTAGTTTTTCACTGGAGCTCGATTGGCATTTTCCATAGAATACCAGAATTTGCAGGTCTGCCACTGGCACCCTGTGCTTTTCACAAATGAGAGCAGGTTCACCCTGAGCACATGTGACAGATGTGAAAGGGTCTGGAGAAGCCATGAAGAACGTTATGCTGCCTGCAGCATTGTTCAGCATGATCGGTTTGGTGGTGGGTCAGTGATGGTCTGGGGAGGCATATCCATGGAGGGCTGCACAGACCTCTACAGGCTAGACAATGGCACCTTGACTGCCATTAGGTATCAGGATGAAATCCTTGAACCCACTGTCAGACCTTACGTTGGTGCAGTGGGTCCTAGGTTCTTCCTGGTGCACGACAATGCTTATTCTCATTCGACTAAACAAGGGATCTGGCTTTATGATACAAGCCCCGGAAAGCGTCAGATAGCTTGAATGAGGCATACGTGACCCTCAGTAAATCCATCCAATTTACCCAAAATTGTTTGTATATTTCTAATATACTGTTTAAAAGATGATGCGGAAGTTGCTGTATTTGCATTTGGTACTGTATTTGTAACGCAGTTGTCTCGCTGGCGACCTTGTTTGCTGCCCTCCAATCAGGATGCGGCGCGCGGAGCGAGCGAATTCAAAAGGAAGGGGAGGCGCCGCCATTATTCCATCAGGCTGCAGCGGTCAGCAGATATTACAGTCGTGGGGTTAATTATGGCTGTAAGCGACGCAGGACAATATCGTTAAGGGAAACCACTTTCTAGTTACTAACAAGAGGAAGCATCTGCGGCACGGTAAGGCGTTTGTGGGGAATAGGTTCGTAGCTGTGACTGCTAATGTACCGAGCTAGTTGTTTTGGACATGGTTTTAAATGCTCGTATTGCAAGAAGACATACACATGGGGTAATATGGGTATTCGAGCGATCGAGACAAATCGTGCATCAGGGAAACACAAACGCTATGAGTCCTCAAAGACGACTTCACTGCCCATCCAGAACTACGTTCAGTGTGGGTCTAGTCCGCCAGATACTGCTTTGGAAGTTCAAACCACCGCCGAAGTTACAGCTTTGGAGGTATTGTGTTCGACATCTTTTTCTGAGTTTTCAACAACAGCAACACTTACAGTACGGCCGAAGTGCTTTAGTCTCTATACGCGGTGAGCCAACATCATTTGTACAGAGCCAGAAGTGAAATACACACAGTGTTTCGATCGATGTTCCCAGATTCAGTCATAGTAAAGTTGTTCACCTGCGGGAGGGATAAGACCGCGTATATATCTATATTAGTATTGCACCGTTCGTCCATCGTGAGCTAAGGTCAGCTGTGAATGAGGACAGCTTTGTAATTATGTTCGAGATAATGTTCGAATGTAGCCCATCTTTTAATAATAATTGTGTATATGCTATTTTTTTCCTTTTTGAGGTCTTGTGTCTTAATTGTGATGTTGAAGTCTGTGCAGCAACCCTGTTAAAAGTACTCAAGTCTCACTACTTTAGTGAGAGTAAAGGAGTATCCAGAACAAAAGAGTACTGGAGTAGCGTGTTGGTTTGCTAAATCAGAAAATTCACAAACCCTCAGTTGCGGGCTTTTCCGATCAACAGTACAGACAATTAAAGAACCGAATCTAAAATTAAAATATTCTCTCCAAATAAAACAAACATAATGTGCGCAAATAAAAAACCATGTGATTCGTTCGATTATCTCTCAGAACTTGTAAATTCCAAATTGAGTGACATCACGTCCGACAATCTCCCGTTCGAGCTACAGTGCCACAACTCGGAACAAACTTGGCTACCTCCATGAATAAGCTGCTGTGTGATGTTGCTTTATATTTCAGCAGTTTTGGAGTAAGATTATTATTTCCGAGAGACAAACACACAAGAAACAGGAACTAGTCAAACCACATTAAAAGCTTTTATAAAGTATTTTAGTACATTCATAGCGATATTCTTTTTTCGAGAGGCAAGCGAAATACAAACAAACCAAAAAACCTAACAAGTCTGGTAAAATTCTGATATTGCATGCTAGGATACTGTTTACGGTAACGATATGGTATTCCCTAAATCGATCATATGCAATTACATTTATTAATAATTATAAACATTTTTAAGATTTGTAAAATAGAATTACTGATGTAAGTCATCATTTTAGGAGATTTGAACATCCATGTTCACTCCCCCACTTGTCGCCTTGCTGCTGAGTTTCTTCAATTGCTCGACTGCTTTAATTTAAAACTTGTTGATGTCCCTACACACAACAGGGGGCACACCTTGGACCTGGTCATCACAAACTCTGCTTCTCTCACCAACTTGCAGGTGTATGACCTAGGTGTCTCCGACCACAAGGTAATTTCTATGGAGTTGCCATCTCCTTCTAGCCTCACCAAGCCTGAACGCAATATCTGCTTTAGGAACCTCAAAAACATCAACCCAGAACACCTGGCAGCAGACCTTCAGCATCTTTCCACAAATTTTTCATCAGCTGATGAAGCAGTGGACTACTATAACAGCCATCTGAGTAGCCTTCTGGACCACCATGCCCCTGTTAAAACCAGAGCTGTGACCTTCTCACGCTCAGCGCCCTGGTTCACAGATGGGCTTCGGAAAATGAAGACAGCAGGTCGGATTCTTGAGCGGCGCTATAAAGCATCTGGCCTTACCGTTCACAAGCAAGCCTACCGGGGGCACCAACAAAAATATTCGAAATCTCTCATAGAGGCAAGGTCGAAATTTTTTTCTGATGCCATCAGAAATAGTGCGGGAAATTCCAAACAGCTTTTCTCCACTGTTAACCATCTCCTCGAACCGCAACCCCTCCTCCCACTTACTGGCACCACAGCAGAGCAGTGCAACCATTTCATGGATTATTTCACATCCAAAATTGCACATATTCGCTCTGCCCTTTCCGGTCCTCAGATCCAAACCATTTCCTCAACATGTGCTATTTCTCAGCGCCTAAACTGCTTTTCTCTGGCTTCATCAGAAGAGGTGCAAAACATCATCAGGAAGATGAAACCCTCCACCTGTGCCTTAGACCCTTTCCCAACTTCCCTGGTGCAGACCCATATCACTATCTTAAGTCCCCTCTCTTCAAACTGGTCATATCCCATCTGTCTTAAAAAAAGCCATTATAAGACCACTTCTCAAAAAACACAACCTGGACCCAGAAGTCCTTTCCAATTATAGGCCCATCTCAAATCTCCCATTCATATCCAAAGTGATTGAGAAAGTAGTAGCCATCCAGCTGCATAACCACCTGAAACTCAACAACCTCTATGAAAAATTCCAATCTGGTTTCCGGACAAACCACGGCACAGAAACTGCACTCGTAAGAGTCTCAAATGATCTCCTGATGTCATCCGATGCTGGCTCTTCCTCCTTGCTTATTCTCCTGGACATATCTGCTGTATTTGATACAGTTGACCATGACATCTTATTAAATCGACTACATTACACCTTTGGACTCACTGACATTGCCCTCAGCTGGTTTCAATCATACCTCGCAAACCGGATAGAGTACCTTGCTATGGGTGACTCCACCTCAAAGCCACTCACAGTCTCCTGTGGCGTTCCCCAGGGGTCAGTTCTTGGCCCCATGCTCTTCATTCTTTACCTTTCTCCGCTCGGTCAGGTCATCAGCCGCCATGGATTTTCCTTTCACTGTTACGCCGACGATACACAGCTTTATGTAAATGCCACAGCTGCAACGCCACTCTCATCATCCCCATCTCAACTCACCGTCTGTCTGGAGGAGATAAAGGTTTGGATGGATCACAATTTCCTTCAACTCAACAGCTCCAAAACCGAGGCCATTCTGGTTGGCACCCCTCACCAGATAAAATCATCACCCATAACCAGTATCATCTTCCCTGGCTCTATTATCTCTCTCTCATCAACAGTCTCAAATCTTGGCGTAAAAATGGATCCCCAACTCACCTTTGAATCTCATATCAACCATCTCTGTAAAACCTCCTCCTACCATCTCCAGAACATTTCCAAACTCCGCCCCATTCTCTCCCTATCTGATGCCGAAAAGCTGGTCCATGCCTTTATCTCCTCTAGACTGGACTACTGTAATGCACTTCTCTTTGGGATACCTAGCAAGAGCCTGCAGAGGCTCCAATACATTCAAAACTCTGCAGCAAGGATCCTGATGAGAGTGCGAAAACATGAGCACATCACTCCCATTCTTCACTCACTTCATTGGCTTCCCGTCTCCGCCAGGATTGACTATAAGGTTTTGCTTCTTACACACCAATGCGTCCATGGACATGCCTCCCCCCCCTACCTCAAAGAACTTATCAACCCACAACGCGCAACACGTTCCCTCCGTTCTACGCAGGCTAACCTCCTCCACAAACCAAGAACCAATCTGAAGACTATGGGAGATGGGGCTTTCTGTGCTGCTGCTCCACGCCTATGGAATGCCCTCCCTGACTTCCTGAGGGCACCACAACCCACTGACTGTTTTAAAAAGCATCTAAAGACTTTTCTTTTTAACAAAACCTTTGGTTCCTCCACTTAGAGGTTTAAAATTTTACTTTTAAACTATTTATTTTGTCTCTTTTTATTTTAACTTGTAGCCCTTTGAGATCCTGGGATGTAAAGGGCATTATAAATAAAATGTAGTATTATTATTATTATTATTATTATTATTATTATGTGTGTAAACCGCCATGCTGAAATAACGTCACAATCTCGGATATCTCAGATAGGAAAATTCTGTCCAACTTCAACGTCAGAAAGGAGGCATGTTTCCGACGGGATTTTTTTTATCAGAGTTCCGCCTCGGAGAGAGAATCGAACGCAGGTATATTACCTTTTTTAATAATCAAAAAACAACCACGGTACGCCCATTGGGGAGATTTCATTGGCTTACAGCTCGTGCGGATATGAACTGCATGTGAGATATGTGGAAGGCAGGGCTAGCAGGCGGGAGATGGATGTCACTCTTCTCAGTGTAGAGAATAATAAACGGTATAGGAGAACTCCTTAGCTATAAGTACCACTACAGTGTCAGAATGTTAAGTGGTCCTTTTTATAATTAAACATGTGCTCCATCAGTCATGTTTCTGTTGACGATCTTGGATATTTGTGCCGACGTCTTGCAGAAGAAAGTTTTAATATGTTGCCCAAAGTTAGGAATACTCCGTAATTTGTGTTTGCTTACATGTATGTACTCTAATTCTTTAGAAGTTGCAGTTTTGTTTAAATGTAAAATGCCTTATATTGGGTAAAAAAAAATCACGTAATTAGGGCTGCAACGATTCAAGTAACTCGAATAACTCGATTACTAAAAATCTCGATGCAAATTCTTTGCTTCGATGCTTCGTGTAATCCGGACAACTATGTGCTGCTTAGTGATCAGCGTGTTTCACTCGGAGGATTAATACTGTCGCACAGTGCTTATTCTGCATTACGTGTAGCAGGGTTGATTTGATGGAGCAATGGAGGAAGACGGGGAAAATAGCGAGGACAGTCAGAGAAAAAGACGAAAAATGTCTGTCTAAAGTTTGGGAACATTTCAAACAAAAGAAAAGCGAAAATACTGTACAGTGTGTCCATTGTAAAACCGAATTAGTTTACCACAATAGCACAACGTCAATGATTCAACATCTCAACAGAAAGCACCCAGTCTATGGAACCAGTCCACAGAGCGGAACCAGTATACAAAGTAAGCGTGAAAAGTATAACAAGATTCAGCCTAAGCAGCCCCTAGTTTTCCTCAGTAAAAACACTGTTAACACAACAGCAGTCAAAATGATGCTGTTGTAGTTTAACACGGAGCTGGAGCCTGTCTGTACACTAAGAGCAAAGAGACGGTTCCGTTACAGAGATGGCGAACTCAGGTGGAGTGAAAGAAAACAACAGCAGTGCTTGCAATCGCTACTAAACCTTTACTGGTAAAGAGCTGGTGAGAGTCCGTAATCAAACCAGCTGTTAAGCTGAAAGGTGAAGAAAAGCCATGTTTTCAGCTTCATTAGTTGGAGTGATACCTGCAGCATGCAGGGGTGAGTCTAAAGGGAAGCATGGGGTTTACGCAACTAGATCTATTTCAAGGCTTTAGTAATATTATTTTGCAGATTTCGATTAATATGAATAGTATTACATAATTATGATATAAATATAACATAAAAATTACCCCCTGACCAGCCTTGGGTTAGTGAAACTGAGACACTGAATTATCCAACCGCCACATGCTCCTTTAAAGGCTCACACACACACACACACTCATTCTGTAACACACTTAAACACACACAGATCTTACTCACATTCACTTACACACACAAACATTCACTCATTCAGGAGATACAATCCTGTCAGGACTTTTTTACGCCTCCTACAAATGTACAAGAACACAGAGAGTAAAGGCCATTTTAATTCATGCCTTAAAGATATATGTATACCTTTTCTCAGTAATTTTGACATCATTTTATTTTTGCTTTCAAGAAAGTGTTTTCTTTTAAAAAGCAAAACAAATATGTCCATAAATGCACTAAAAGGGTTTAGTTCTTTTGGCAGGGGTCTCTGCTGGCTATCCTACGTTCTCACGTGAAGAAAATCGTTCCCTACCACCTGTCAAATCCTAAAATGATCCAAAGGTTAAGCCTGTGTTCCCTATCTCAGCTGAATAACATTTGCTGTCAATTTATTTACCAGTTATTCTTAGCTGGGGTAGGCTTCTTTGTCTGGCGGGACCCCAACTTTCCCTCATGGCAAGGATGAAAGTGGTCTGCAAAATGCATTCATGTTGTAGTTCAGTACTCTCATACTGCTATCCAATGAACTTGATCTTGCTTGTGGTTTGCATGCAAGTCAGCTGTGGTATGAGCTGGAATGGTTTGGGGAGGAAAACCGCCTTGATGGGATGGCTGGATACCACTGGTAACAGCCTCACATAAGTCAACGAAAGATGAGATGCAGGAGAAAATGCATTTCATTTGGCAGATATACTCAAGTAAGACTACAAAACGTTCACTGAATACACTAAGATTTCCTCCCCAACAAGTCACTTGATTAAGTATACCTCGTCCCTACCCACCTCTGCATATTTGACATTTTATTACACATTTCAGGTGGGAACGTGAACTTGGTTGCTGCATAGGATGGAAAGGGCTTCGGGCATGAGTTTGTCAGATGAGGTAAGGCAACTGGGGGAGAACTGACAGCTTAAACTGAGGACAGCCTGTTGTATCTGGGATGGCCAGTGGGTGCAGTGGCCTTTCAGTGTCATTGTGCCTGCTCTGTAAAGCATGAAGCAGCCTCATGGAGAACCCTATCCTCATGCAGGAGGATTATGCGGATATCCGGGCCTATTTCTCCAAGGCTGAATGGGTTCGGCTGCAGAGATGCGAGAAGGTGCACTACAGGAACATGAAGAGGAACCACCAGGCCATGTTGAATATGGGTAGGCTTTGGGCTCCGGCATTAGACTTGGATGAGTACCAAGACTGCAATGAGAGCCTTTATTAGTCCCACCGGTGGGAAATTTGCATAGTCTGCAACTGTGTTTTCTCTAGGGCTGAATTCCACCACCCCAGTGTTCATGAGAAGAAGCCGATCCAGCGGGGTGATGACGGAGAGGTTGGGCGGCGACAAATGCAGCAATTCAGAGGAGTGGACGTCTCACCTTCTGAGAAGGAGCCCGGGGGACAAGGCGAGTGGAGGTGATACTGCCAGTCAGAGGTTTCCTGCTGTGACGGGTGATTCCTTCAAACAGTGTCAGGCATTCATCTGTGTCGCTAAAGGATAAGGCAAAAGTTCCGGGGCCTGGTTTGGGTTTCTGGGCTGTGTCGACCTGGAACTCTTGCAGCTCCTAGCCACTTTTGTGTATCAGTTTCAAACACACAACTGTTTGTACAAAAAGTTTGTAGGTTCACAATGACTTTATTTGAAACTACACCGTCATTCCAAAACAATGGAGGTTGAATAATTTGTTTTGTTATTTGTTAGTTACTGGAGGGATTGATCACAAATTATTTATATTTTGCTTATATGAACCTATCACATGTATATGACGTCTCACTAATAAGCACTGGCAAGTTTCACCCCTTGTACCGACGATATTAGACAGAACTATATTGGTAGCGATTGAAGCGTCTGATACAAAAAAATGGAGATGCAAGCAAAAAAATGTATTGGTTGATGCATTAAATGGGATTCTTTTTGTACTCCATGTGTCTGCTCAATTTTTGCTCTGCTGCATCTCTTTTTCTGCACCTATGAGTACCTTCCAAGTTAGCGCCAGTGCTTGTGGTCAACCAGTCAGCAAGTTTAATGCTATAAGCACCACCGTATTTGAACAAAAAGGACCTAGTCTGGAGTAAGCACTAAAAGGTTCTGGAACTTCTTCCAGGGAACTACAATCGGGCTGAGTTCCCGCAGTGTGAACGTGAGACAAATCCCTGGTTCCAGGATAAGGTTTTGGTTCCAGACAAAAGCTCAATGTGAAAGTGCCTGGAGTTGCGACCCAAACACAAAGAGCCTTGCGGATATGCGCTAAGGTGATGCAGTCTGCCTGAAGTGATCATTTGTGTTTTCAGCATCCAGGAGTTTCCAGCCTACATCCAGGCGGTCCGGTCAGAGCAGAACCCCTGCTGTGGGATCAGAGTCATGTGCTACAGACCAGGGAAAGAGGGTCTGTTTGTGCTCAACGCAATCTGCTGCTGGCTTTGTATTGCAACATACTAATTAACTGGCACAGTCTCAATGTGTTTGATATCATTTTGGTTTCAGCAGACGTCTTCCTGCAGTAACACCACCTGCCATACAAACCAGCAACCTTCCCAGCAGGGTGTCAGAGAGGTTAAAAAGGAGGAGGGGGAATACCTGATATCTGAGGGTGAAGGGACTGCGAATGAGAGCCCCCCCCAAGGTGAAATGGAGTGTGAATGGGTCTCTTTGCAAATGCCACTTTTCCATTTTGAAGTGATATAATTTCTGTGTTTTAATTTCAAAAGCAGCCAACGGTAGGTCACACCAGAAATGGACATAATTTCAGTTTAATGTTTATACTTGAAGTAATTTGTTTGGTTTCTGCTCCTTTTTTACTATTAAGCAAATAGAAGCACCTGTATAGATTTGAGGTGAACAGCTTATTCTGTCTTGTTTGTTTTCATGACAGAAGGTGAAGGGTGCAGCGGTTCAGGATGTGACTGAGGTGGAGCTGATTGGTTCTCTTCTGTTAGTTACTGGTGAGCAGAGCAAACAGTGTGCGAAACCTCCAAACTCAGGTGATTTTAGCTACTAACATATACCATCAAAACTGCAAATGTTTTGGTACATTTGAAGGTAATAGTTTGTGCTTCAGGTTGCCATTTCAAACCAGCAGTGTTAGTACTCGGTAAAGTTCAGGCATGTCGGAGATTGCAGTGTGAATTCCACATTGTGAACATAAACTGCATATAGAGTAACGAAGGCTCTTTGGAAGATACGTTTGCCTTCACTATTTTTTTCTATTAACTCTTTTCCCTCTCAGTACTGACTGACTTGTTTTCATCTTGCCTCCAGCAAGGAGAATGAATGAATCTCACCCCAAGGAGTATGTCAGACAACTGAGGGCTGGAACTGTCAACACAAACCAGGATTCCCCAACTTCTGCTGGCCCCAGTGCCGCTCAGCCCAGTAAAGACACACTCAGTATCTTGGAAGAATCCAATACAGACACACTGACAGCACAGCAGGGTTCCCAGGGTAAGAAGACTTTCAATATAAACAGAGACTGTAAAATACACAGGCAGACTCGCACAAAGAAGTCCCAGTTCTGAGTGTGGGAAGAGCTTCAGTCTTTTAGGAAACCTAAAAACTCACCAATGGATTCACACAGGGGAGAGGCCCTACCAGTGCACCCAATGTGGGAAGAGCTTCAGTCATTTTAGTCACCTAAAGATACACCAGCGGATTCACACAGGAGAGAGGCCCTACCAGTGCCCCCAGTGTGGGAAGAGCTTCAGTGTGTTAGGAATCCTAAAGACACACCAGCGGATTCATACAGGAGAGAGGCCCTACCAGTGCTGCCAGTGTGAGAAGAGCTTCAGTCATTTAAGTTACCTGAAGGGACACCAGCGGATTCACACAGGGGAGAGGCCCTACCAATGCTCCCAGTGTGAGAAGAGCTTCAGTCATTTAGGAAACCTAAAGACACACCAGCGGATTCACACAGGGGAGAGGCCCTACCAGTGCACCCAGTGTGAGAAGAGCTTCAGTCATTTAAGTCACCTGAAGAGACACCAGCGGATTCACACAGGAGAGAGGCCCTACCAGTGCTCCCAGTGTGGGAAGAGCTTCAGTGATTTAAGAAACCTAAAGATACACCAGCGGATTCACACAGGAGAGAGGCCCTACCAGTGCTCCCAGTGTGAGAAGAGCTTCAGTAATTTAAGTCACCTGAAGACGCACCAGCGGATTCATACAGGAGAGAGGCCCTACCAGTGCTCCCAGTGTGGAAACAGATTCAGAGATTTAGGACCCCTAAAGAAGCACCAGCGCATTCACTCAGGGGAGAGGCCCTACTAGTGCTCCCAGTGATTTTTCTTGATTAGGATACTTTGAGACACACCACCAGACCCACACAGTTCAGTCAGTCCAATAAATGTTTGTTCTTGAATTTTTCTAAATTGTATTTCTGAAATGCCTGTATGTTGGGTCCCCCTCATTAGTCCTGTTGATGTTTAGGATTTATTTGACAAAGATTCAGAGGTGTTTTTTAATAGTTAGAATATATTGTGAAGGCAGTCTTTGACTGCAAACCAGTTTTATAAACTGTTAAATTGCACGGTTGTGTATTTTACAGAAGATGATTCGGCTCACGTGAAACAGAATTCAGAATTTTATTTCAGTAAACTTTTCTGTTTGAAATAGCTCCCTGTTCGTAAGTCTAGATATGATGACAGCTGAGCTAGGGCGTGGCCTCTGCTACGTAATGTCTCCACTTACTGAGACATGTATAGACAATGGATTGTATTAGGTTACATGTGTAATACGTCACGATTTGTGTGTAGGGGCCATTTTACCAGGGAATGTCGGAGATGTCCGTCACACAGATGCATGAAGTTCTGTATTTCTTTTCAATGTTAAAGAAAGTTTCATATAAACTAAATGTATTGCGAGGGCTCAGGACTATGAAAAGCTGTATTTTGTTCAGGCAAATTGGACTGAGGCATTTCTTCGTATCATTTGAAGGACGTAATCTATCACACAGTTAACCATAAAGTGTAAATGCAGGCGCAATGAGGCGCCATAACACTATCTTAAATTTATACATGAATTGCCAGCTTTGTGTTACAGTTGGGTGCCCAACCTAAACTCAAAAAAACTAAAAAAGAAACTTTAGATATACACTCAATAAATACAAAAGGGACCAGCGACTGCGACATAGATGATTTGCAACCTCAAGTTCATCAGTCGGTTCTCCCTTTTACATGAGCTCAGTGGCTATAAAAACTCCCACGATTAGATGATAGAAATGTACTTTGTCCTTAGGAACAAAACTAGCTAGTCTGAGTTATCATTAATGAAGCCTTCTATATATGACAAACCACAAGATGCCACTGCCTGAGCATGTCTGTTGCAATTAATTTAGAATGACCTTGGGAGGCTAGCGAGTTAATTTGGTGTTAGTGGAAAATGACAGAATTGGTAGCCTTCCTGCACATTAATTGATTGTGAACATATGAAATATTTCATTTTAATTAGGGAAGTGCACTTGTAATCGAAATGTTGCTGGTCCAAATCCCTGACTAGCAAGGTATCACCCCCAAGCACGGCTTCCTGGGTGCTGAGTTAGCTGCCCCCTGCTATGTCTTGGTGTCACATGTAGGTTAAATGCAGAGGTTACATTTCGTGGTTGTGCACTGTGTGTTGTGCTGTGGTGTGTCAGCACTGATCGCCAAATTAAAAAATTATTTTGAGTTGCAAACATTCATAAAATGTTTGCTGTAAAAGTTGTCTTATGATAATACTGTTTTTCATCCATCCATCCATCCATTTTCCAAACCGCTTATCCTACTGGGTCGCGGGGGGTCCGGAGCCTATCCCGGAAGCAATGGGCACGAGGCAGGGAACAACCCAGGATGGGGGGCCAGCCCATCGCAGGGCACACTCACACACCATTCACTCACGCATGCACACCTATGGGCAATTTAGCAACTCCAATTAGCCTCAGCATGTTTTTGGACTATGGGGGGGGTACCGGAGTACCCGGAGAGAACCCCACGACAACATAGGGAGAACATGCAAACTGCACACATGTGACCCAGGCAGAGACTCGAACCCGGGTCCCAGAGGTGTGAGGCAACAGTGATAACCACTGCACCACCATGCCTCCCCATCCCATTACTCTTATTGTTCTGAATTGAAAATGGGGTTATTAAGAAAGAGTAGCCTGATATAAAATAGCCCAGCAGCCCCTCCCTCCCGGCCAAGATTATGTTCTTTATGGCCCTGTTCAAAATAATGTCAGCTGCAGAAATATGGAGCACATGTAATTTATCTGTATTTTAGATGGTAGGCGAGGGGCTGGGTGACGTCGTGGCTGGACGACTTGCAGTGTAGCTTGTCATTTGTGCATTCTGGGCAGCGTGCTAACTTCTGATTACTTTTGGCATTTGGTTCGATGTTACGCCATTTCCAGGTGTGTCGGTGCCCAGTATGAAGCTAATCGCCGCATTATATGTATGAAAAGAAGACAGAATAGCAAAAAAATTGAGAAAAAATTCTACCTAGATCACCACTAGAGGGAGCTCACACATTCTGTCATACTTGCCACAGTAACAACAGTGATGTATAGGAACAGAGTTAGAAGACAGTAGTTTATATATAAAAAATGCAGTTTCATTAATCTAATTGGGTGGGCCCAGCTGTCAATACCACCCAGACCTAACCATAGGTCTGCCTCTGCGTCAGTCCATCTACGAAACTGGACAGAAAATTTACAACTGTTCTGTTTAAGTGGTTATATTTAAGGAATCTCACATTAGTAAATTCACACTTTACATGAACATCTGAAATCGGCAGAGACAAAATCGGCAGTACAGGCAGACCAATGTCTTTGAAACTCCTTTTTCTTTCAGCACCCTCTTACTGCAAAACCTCAATCCAAAGTACTCCATGTTGTTCATCTGTGTGAAACTGCAACAGAAGAGCTCTCTCCACTGGTTTTCTAATTCACCAAGGGAACAGGAAGGCCCTCTTTTGGTAGGCTGCCTACTGCAGGCTCTCTTACCCGGGGTTGTAGGATCTCCAGCTTACTCAAGTGACTCTGTAAGTCACATTTGATACTGTGTCCGGAAGCAGTCCATGCTGCACTTAGGAATGACATCTGTTTTAGTGTAGAATTGTCTGTAGAATTTACTGTAAATTCTTAGCAAAAAAAAGCTGCCAGAAAAGTATTGCAAAATTGCTGTTAATCATTGTAAAACCCCCAGCTCCATGGGTGTCCCTACAGGTGGCTGCCCTTTGCTGCCAGGCTTGCTGTCACCTTTGTCTGTGCCCGTGTCAAGTAGAGCAAGATGGGGTAGGTGAAAAGAGAATTTCCCCAAGGAGAGTAACAAAGTATCTTCATGTCATTTAGAAAAGAATTACAAAATGTCTTTTACAGGTTTTGTCATATGTAAATTATAGCAATTGTCTTTTTTAAACAGAAAAATAACAACTGTAATTTGGTTTAAAATATCTTGTATTCTATTCATATTATAGAAGTTACCTGCCATCTGGGATTGGCAATAAATACTATTAATACTTCATAATACTGTATGTTGTTGTAGAATGCTTTTCAAGGTAATTTTTGTTTTTTACATTAGCAGCTATGCAATTCATGCATATTGTTAAGTGCTTTAAATGAGACTAGGACTAAAATGACAGCCTGAGACAGAGACCCACACAGAACAAACTCACATTAACTGGAAAGATGACATTAACTTGTCAATTTCAGGATAATATTCACACCTGTCAGCCACTCGATGGAATTCAACTTAGTCAGAGTTGCAACAAAGTCAAGCATTTTTAAAACTGACCATATTCTAGTTTTAAAGGCCCAATTTGAAATCAGGACTGGAAATCTATTAAGAACAACATGACATTAATGTTAGAATAATGTTATGATATTTTTTGCTGTTCCGTGTTAATGCAATAAAACAACTCTGGTCTAATAGCTCCCTGTCACTTTAATGCTGGATGTGTGTGCAATTTATAGCAAGTTAGGCAAACCACGGATTCAACCATTAAACTGCATTTTCATTCCACATTTTTCGACAGTTCGGTCCAAAAACTTATTCCACCAAATCAGCCGTAACAAATTCCAATAACTTCAACCTTCAAATGTATTAAAGTTGATCTTTTTCAGTGTGTTCCTAAATCTTACGATATAAGCAAAAGGTATAAATAATAGATTAAGAACAATTTCCATTTACATAGTGGAGAAGAGTCCTCATCTTTTGTACATGTCTCATGCTCAGAGTCCATCAATCACCTGAGGAGAGATTTCGTGGTTGTGCACTGTGTGTTGTGCTGTGGTGTGTCAGCACTGATCGGCAAATTACAAAGTTATTCTGAGTTGCAAACATTCACAAAATGTTTGCTGTAAAAGTTGTCTTTGTGATAATACTGTTTGTTTTCATTTACTAGATAAATGTGCATGTGTAATCATCCATCCATCCATTTTCCAAACCAAACCACTTATCCTACTGGGTCGTGGGAGAGAGAGATGCAATACCGCTTTCGTCAAAATGACAGGTCGGGTCAAAGGTCACGTTCAAAAGTTCAGTGGGCGGAGCTTATGTTGTAGTGGGTTGAGCTTGGTTGTGTAACTGACGCAATAGCATGTGGATTTAATTATTTATTTAAATATTTTTTTTTCGTCTTCTTCCCCGGGGGTTGGTTGTGTAACTGCTGCAATGGTATTTGTATTTAATTATTTATTTATTATTTTAAATGGCTTAGGGGGCATGGGTTGGTTGTGTTAGTGATGCAATGGTATTTGGATTTAATTATTTATTATTTTAAATGCTTATTTTAAATGTTTATTATTTTAAAATGATATTGAGGAGAGTGCTTATGAGTGTGTATTATTTTAAAAATGATATTGATGAGAGTGCTTATGAGCGTGTGTTATTTGAATAAGTTATTATTATTATTATTTTGTGGGGCGCGGGCGGGAGTGAGCGTGGCTGGGTTACCTGATGGAGCGCGAGCGTACGGTGTGCGGTAGCGTGGTAAGGTCCCCGGGCTTCGGAGAATCAGCAAAGGACTTATTCACATACTGGTGCGGTAGCGCGGAAAGGTCCGCACGGCTTTGGATAATCCTCGGAGAGAGCGATGCGGGAGAGCTGAGAGGCGTGCTGCTGCGCGAGTCTGAGAGAAACTGTGAGAGACTGTGGGATAAAATGGTAAAGTTGGAGCAAAGAATGAGAGGAGGAGGTGCAGGGTCTATCGTCCAATAAAAACGCTCGGCGCTAGTTTTGACCGTGTGTTTTTTCCTCACGCGAGCGTTTGTATCACATCGGCGTATGGCGCCAATTTGTAAAGGTCATAAGTCGAGACATACATCGAGTCTGTCAATTTGTCCGCCAGTAAATTCTGCAGGGCCGTGCCACCTGGCCATCGAGGCGCCCCCCTACCCGGCCACGCGGGCCATACATCGAGTCTGACACTTTTGCCCTCCAGTAAATTCTGTTTAAAGTTTTGTTTTCACATACGTCCCAAATTACAGATAATTTTCTTACACAGGCACGAGTAGCATCATCAAGGCCGTACCACCTGGTCATACATCAAGTCTGACAATTTGCCCGCCAGTAAATTCTGTTTATAGTTTTGTTTGTCATACATGACCGTGCAGATATGGGGTGACAGAGACAATTAAATTGTATTGCGGCGAGCGGGGGGGGGCCTATTCCTCCTAGGGCAGAGGCACAAGTATCTTCGAGGTCTTACCCTTCCTGCCAGCCAAAGAGGTTCATCCAGGCCTTACCCGGTGAGTATATTATTTCTTTTATTCGCGTGATAAAAATGCTAATTAATTAAATTAAATTAAATTAAATTAAAAATAACATTCTAATAATAGGTATTCTCTGTTTTTTCTATGTACAAGAGAGAGAGACTGCGCTGACCGGTCAAGAGAAAATCTACAAGAGACCTGAATCAGCAGTGTTATAAAGCACATAGCCAACGCTAATTAATAAAGAATTTAAGCATAATAGCCCAGACGTACCATGGCCTATAGCTGGTAGAAACGGAGCTATCCTACGGCCTACAAGATAAAAGCATATGGCACCAAATTGGAATCAGTAGTCTTTAAAAGAATAAATGGACTAGCAACTGTCTCTGGGGGAGCAGCCCCGGTTAGGTACTATTAAGCAGCATTTAGTGACATGCATCAAAACACATTTTTTAAAACTTTGACAGAATAAAGTCTTAGTTATTTTAATAAATACGTTTTTCAGTAAATGTTTATTCACGCGCATGCGGACAAACACACACCCCGGAGGTCAAACTAAAAAAAAGTTGATACAAACTACAGTTGTATCGGACACGCACACAAAAACACAAAAGAGTTTGCTCAATCAAAAAACACCAAACATATATAGTTCACGTTTTTTATTAAAATGTATAAGGATTGTTTTGATTTAAATTAATATGAGTGGAATATAAGTCATTTACGCAACAGGATTTGAGGAAGAACCTAAATAGCAGCTAGAAATGACCGACCAGGCAGGCAGAAGTCTGCTTTTCTTATCTCACAAGTCATGGAAGGGTGGGAGGGGGGGCCACATAAGTGTGGGGTAGGAACTGTGGAATCAGGCAGGGGTGTAAGAATTTAGGATATAGTCTTGTTATTTTAAAGAAGGTGTACATGATTATTTAATTATATTTAATAGGAACCAGTAAGCTGCATTTAGCACCATGCTGCAAATACACATTAAAAACTTTAAAGAATAAGGTCTTAGTTATTTTAATAAAGACATCCTACAAGGTACCCACGGCCCCAGCTTATATAATCTACAAGCTTGATCTGAGATGCTTGCTGGAGTACAATGCTAAGTTGACAACGGTAACGGAGCTGCAGACTGTTTGATAGTTAATGAAACATAGTTCAAATTCAACAGTGTCAGCAGTCATCCACTATGCAGGGAGACTACAGATTCACTATAACGACCCCATTTATCTGCTAGAATTATTTAAAAATTGTTTTTGACAGAATAAAGCCTTAGTTATTTTAATAAATATGTTTTTTCAGTAAATGTATATTCATGCTCATGTGCACAAACACACACACACACACACACACACACGCACACCGGTGGTCAGGGGCTATAGAGTTTAACTTTAGGTCTGTGAAAGTATAGGACCGCCATGTGTATACAGACCCCAAAACATACTAACTTAGTCGTTCATGAGTCTTATTGTAAAAAACCACACAAAATAGACTTGTAAATTTTAAAGAAAACACATTAACAGCTTTTGTTAATGTTTAAATGTATAAAAACTTTAGATGTGTTTGTTAAACAGTCAAACAAAAATGTGTTATTTTAAAGTAGTATAAAATATAACCTTAACTTTGCACGCAAGATGAACAACCTACACAGACACAAACACAGACAGACACACACACACAGCAAAACCCCAAGCATGCGCACAAGCGCACAACCAAAGGTTGGGAAGTGTGCTTTCCTTATCTCACAAGTCATGGAAGGGTGGGAGGGGGGCCATATAAGTGAGGGGTAGGAACTGTGGAATCAGGCAAGGGTGTAAGAATTTAGGATATAGTCTTGTTATTTTAAAGAAGGTGTACATGATTATTTAATTACATTTAATAGCAACCAGTAAGCTGCATTTACACATTAAATGCAAATACACTTTAAAACTTTAAAGAATGGTAATATAACTTGACCATAGTTTTTAGTTACACAAATATTTTAAGACGTAACATGAACGTTTTTCAAAGTAAGATGTACAAATGTTTTAAAATGTGACATGAAAGTTTTTCAAAGTAAGATGTACAAGTATTTTAAAATGTAACATGAAAGTTTTTCAAAGTAAGATGTACAAATGTTTTAAAATGTAACATTAAAGTTTTTCAAAGTAAGATGTACAACTGTTTTAAGACGTAACATAAAAGTTTTTCAAAGTAAGATGTACAGATGTTTTAAGATGTAAGATGTTTGGGTGTTTTACAAAAACATTTTGTTATATGTTTGCAGCCCAAACGTATTTTTAAAATGTACAAAGTTTTATGCATTCATTTTGTGAATTAGTTTTGAAATCTAATATGAACATGGCTTTTATTTTACAAAAGCAAAGTTGTAAAAAGTTTGTAGGGATTTTATCAAAGGAGATTTTGTTAATGTAATATGAAGTTTTTTTTATTTTCAAAGTTGCACAAGTGTTTTAAAATGTATCATGTATACGTGTGTTTTATTTTTCAAGCTTGTGTACATTTATCAAATGAGTTTTTAAAATGTACCATGACCGGGTGTTTTATTATTCAAAATAAAAGTTGTGCATATGTTTTGTTATATGTATGTAGCACGGTTGTGTTTTTAAAATGTACTAATTTTGTGGGGTGGTGGGAATAAACCGTATTTAAAGGGGTACCTCTCATGGAATCTACCAATCTTTAACAGCTGATGAACCCTGAGCCACACGGGGACTGGGAGTTTTAACCGTGAGACTCGACACCTAGGCATTAGATCCTTATGTCAGCAATGCTCCCCATGCATGTACCCAGTGTAGGGTCAGGTCCAGAGAAAGCTGTAACTACGAGTGCAGCTGATTAATAGCATTTAATTTATAACAGTAGGAGCTAGTAAACTACATTTAGCAGTCGCATTAAAACACGTTAAAGACTTTAAAGAATAAAGGCTTAGTTATTTTTTAATAAAGATGGCTTTTCAGTAAATGTTGACTTCCCTACAAGGTGACCCCCAAGGCCTATGCTTATAGCATCCGGGTGCCTGATTTGAGATGCTTACTGAGGATGCCATGTTAACACCGGTAACTGAGCTGCACCATCTGTCACACTTAATGAAACTTAGTCCTAATTCAACAGAACCAGTCGTCATCCACTTTGCAGTGAGATTTCTGAGCGAAAAGTGAGCGAAGTTTCATTTTCTTACTTTACCACCTATCGGTTAGTAAGGGAAATGGAGGCGGTAATATGTCGGACACGTCAATGGCACTGAGCGCGAGGGAGTGTGCGGTGTGGCGCGAGCTGCTAGCTGATGTAACGCTGCGAACAGTGGGGCTCTTACGTTTTTAAGATGCGGCTAACTATCCCCGAGACACTTTAGCCAGGTTCGTGTATATTTGCTCTTAATGCTGCGGTCAACGCCAGGAGGGAGCTGGCTAGCAATAACATCTTTAGCTGGTCTTAAAGCTTGCTGTATTTTTCATTCAGTAAATACACGGTTTAGAAGAAAACCTAATCGACATTTAAATAAATAAAAAATAAACGTACAAAACTATTGAAATCCACAAGAAGCATGTGCATATTTTTCTGGTTTGCATGTTATGTGTGGTTGTCTAAGCACCGTCGGCCTAGTGTTTGATAGGTGATGGAGAAGCATACGGTCGTAAACTGCATGCGCTTATGCCAACAGGTGTTTAACATACAAACATAGACGCTTTTCTCTAACGTAAAACATTTAAAGGCTCATTCTGTTTTGTCGACATTCTTTAATTTTATTCAAGTAGCCTCTAATCACCTTACACTTGTTCTATTTTACTGTAGAGTATTTTAAAACAATGTCACTGAAATGTCACCACATGTCAAAGCTAACAAGGTAACATGATTGTATCAGCGGAACAAAAAGCCGTCGCCTGGATATGTATAGACAGATCATGTATTGCTCAGCAAATCGACAGCATTTTGAAATCTATTTGTATCTAGACAAATATATTGGGAATGAAGCGTCGCGTTTTAAGAGGCAGACATTGAGGCCGAATTTAAGTTGGTCACAAATGTATTTTTCTTCTGCAGCTAGAAGTGTCGTCTGAGCCTGATTTTAACTGGCATGTCGGTGTGGGATTCTTATAGTAGAAGTTATGTGAATTGCGGTACTCTGAAATTAAGTGATATGTGTATTAGAATCGTGAAGTGTCATCTTCCTTTTGTTTTAGCTTCCCCCTAGGCATTTTTATGAACTGTATTGCAATATCAGACAGTGTGTCATGAATTTCTGAAGGCATGTTATATATGACCGTTCCTTGGATACGTCTCTTGTACAGTAGTTACAGTTTGTCAGGACAAGACTGTTTGCCTAATGTGACATGGTGAACAAGTCCTGTGATTAAAGCATGTCTGCTGCTTAAAACATTGTGTTGTATGATGAAGGTTTCTTGCCGGTACATGTTGAATTACATTAGAATATTCAAGTATTATTTTTTAAATCATTTAATGAAATAGGTATTTATCTCATTATTGATGATGCCTGTGGTCCACCTGTATGACAAGTAACCTGTCCCGGACAGAGGTTTCTTCAAGGCCTGTTGTAGGAACCCCATGGTGTAGCATTATGAGAAAGTATACAGGGAGTAGTACAAATGAGCAGTCGCCCTGCCCCTCTTTTACTCATTTTGGATGCTTAAATTACTAAATTGTGTCTTTAATGCTATTCTGTATGATTCTATGGTCTGAGTGAGTCTCCAGTACTACATGAATGGTAAACTTAAAAACTCTACTTCTCTTAGCTTAATAATATTTTCTTTCTTGAGTTGAATTAGTTTGTGTCTAATTTTCATTTTATTGATTTTCTGCACACTTGGATTATTTATTTGCCCCCCTTGTCTTAAAGGCTAGAGGGGGTCTGTGCTTGTGACCTGGCAATTATTTTCGGTGTTTGTCACTAAACTTGCAATATAAAATTTGAAGACAACTAAAAAACCAACCAGTCATTTCACAGTGTGTGTGTGTGTGTGTGTGTGTGTGTGTGTGTGTGTGTGTGGCACATGCATTCGTTTGTCCGTCCGTCTGTCTGTGGTCAGTGTTAGTTGTGAAATGACTGGTTGGTTTTTTAGTCCTGCTCTCTGTTTAGCCTAGTTCCTTAGTTGTGTTACTTAATGATTTCTTTAGTTCAATCTTATTTCTCCCAGCTAGTTTCGGACCCCTCACGGCCTTTTTGTTTAGTATTTTACCCCAGGGTGCTCTGTTTTTCTTTAATAAACCCCATTTTCGTCTTGGAGCTGCTAGTGGATCATCACCTTTTCCTGTCTGTGCCATAAAAGATTAGCCTTTTCAGAAAGTATAGGCAGTGCTGTGCTTTGCCTACTACCACTTAGACGTTTTTTGTTGCAAGCACAGGTCACAGACCTGTCTTCAAATTTTATATTGCAAGTTTAGTGACAAACACCGAAAATAATTGCCAGGTCACAAGCACAGACCCCCTCTAGCCTTTAAGACAAGGGGGGCAAATAAATAATCCAAGTGTGCAGAAAATCAATAAAATGAAAATTAGACACAAACTAATTCAACTCAAGAAAGAAAATATTATTAAGCTAAGAGAAGTAGAGTTTTTAAGTTTACCATTCATGTAGTACTGGAGACTCACTCAGACCATAGAATCATACAGAATAGCATTAAAGACACAATTTAGTAATTTAAGCATCCAAAATGAGTAAAAGAGGGGCAGGGCGACTGCTCATTTGTACTACTCCCTGTATACTTTCTCATAATGCTACACCATGGGGTTCCTACAACAGGCCTTGAAGAAACCTCTGTCCGGGACAGGTTACTTGTCATACAGGTGGACCACAGGCATCATCAATAATGAGATAAATACCTATTTCATTAAATGATTTAAAAAATAATACTTGAATATTCTAATGTAATTCAACATGTACCGGCAAGAAACCTTCATCATACAACACAATGTTTTAAGCAGCAGACATGCTTTAATCACAGGACTTGTTCACCATGTCACATTAGGCAAACAGTCTTGTCCTGACAAACTGTAACTACTGTACAAGAGACGTATCCAAGGAACGGTCATATATAACATGCCTTCAGAAATTCATGACACACTGTCTGATATTGCAATACAGTTCATAAAAATGCCTAGGGGGAAGCTAAAACAAAAGGAAGATGACACTTCACGATTCTAATACACATATCACTTAATTTCAGAGTACCGCAATTCACATAACTTCTACTATAAGAATCCCACACCGACATGCCAGTTAAAATCAGGCTCAGACGACGCTTCTAGCTGCAGAAGAAAAATACATTTGTGACCAACTTAAATTCGGCCTCAATGTCTGCCTCTTAAAACGCGACGCTTCATTCCCAATATATTTGTCTAGATACAAATAGATTTCAAAATGCTGTCGATTTGCTGAGCAATACATGATCTGTCTATACATATCCAGGCGACGGCTTTTTGTTCCGCTGATACAATCATGTTACCTTGTTAGCTTTGACATGTGGTGACATTTCAGTGACATTGTTTTAAAATACTCTACAGTAAAATAGAACAAGTGTAAGGTGATTAGAGGCTACTTGAATAAAATTAAAGAATGTCGACAAAACAGAATGAGCCTTTAAATGTTTTACGTTAGAGAAAAGCGTCTATGTTTGTATGTTAAACACCTGTTGGCATAAGCGCATGCAGTTTACGACCGTATGCTTCTCCATCACCTATCAAACACTAGGCCGACGGTGCTTAGACAACCACACATAACATGCAAACCAGAAAAATATGCACATGCTTCTTGTGGATTTCAATAGTTTTGTACGTTTATTTTTTATTTATTTAAATGTCGATTAGGTTTTCTTCTAAACCGTGTATTTACTGAATGAAAAATACAGCAAGCTTTAAGACCAGCTAAAGATGTTATTGCTAGCCAGCTCCCTCCTGGCGTTGACCGCAGCATTAAGAGCAAATATACACGAACCTGGCTAAAGTGTCTCGGGGATAGTTAGCCGCATCTTAAAAACGTAAGAGCCCCACTGTTCGCAGCGTTACATCAGCTAGCAGCTCGCGCCACACCGCACACTCCCTCGCGCTCAGTGCCATTGACGTGTCCGACATATTACCGCCTCCATTTCCCTTACTAACCGATAGGTGGTAAAGTAAGAAAATGAAACTTCGCTCACTTTTCGCTCAGAAATCTCACTGCAAAGTGGATGACGACTGGTTCTGTTGAATTAGGACTAAGTTTCATTAAGTGTGACAGATGGTGCAGCTCAGTTACCGGTGTTAACATGGCATCCTCAGTAAGCATCTCAAATCAGGCACCCGGATGCTATAAGCATAGGCCTTGGGGGTCACCTTGTAGGGAAGTCAACATTTACTGAAAAGCCATCTTTATTAAAAAATAACTAAGCCTTTATTCTTTAAAGTCTTTAACGTGTTTTAATGCGACTGCTAAATGTAGTTTACTAGCTCCTACTGTTATAAATTAAATGCTATTAATCAGCTGCACTCGTAGTTACAGCTTTCTCTGGACCTGACCCTACACTGGGTACATGCATGGGGAGCATTGCTGACATAAGGATCTAATGCCTAGGTGTCGAGTCTCACGGTTAAAACTCCCAGTCCCCGTGTGGCTCAGGGTTCATCAGCTGTTAAAGATTGGTAGATTCCATGAGAGGTACCCCTTTAAATACGGTTTATTCCCACCACCCCACAAAATTAGTACATTTTAAAAACACAACCGTGCTACATACATATAACAAAACATATGCACAACTTTTATTTTGAATAATAAAACACCCGGTCATGGTACATTTTAAAAACTCATTTGATAAATGTACACAAGCTTGAAAAATAAAACACACGTATACATGATACATTTTAAAACACTTGTGCAACTTTGAAAATAAAAAAAACTTCATATTACATTAACAAAATCTCCTTTGATAAAATCCCTACAAACTTTTTACAACTTTGCTTTTGTAAAATAAAAGCCATGTTCATATTAGATTTCAAAACTAATTCACAAAATGAATGCATAAAACTTTGTACATTTTAAAAATACGTTTGGGCTGCAAACATATAACAAAATGTTTTTGTAAAACACCCAAACATCTTACATCTTAAAACATCTGTACATCTTACTTTGAAAAACTTTTATGTTACGTCTTAAAACAGTTGTACATCTTACTTTGAAAAACTTTAATGTTACATTTTAAAACATTTGTACATCTTACTTTGAAAAACTTTCATGTTACATTTTAAAATACTTGTACATCTTACTTTGAAAAACTTTCATGTCACATTTTAAAACATTTGTACATCTTACTTTGAAAAACGTTCATGTTACGTCTTAAAATATTTGTGTAACTAAAAACTATGGTCAAGTTATATTACCATTCTTTAAAGTTTTAAAGTGTATTTGCATTTAATGTGTAAATGCAGCTTACTGGTTGCTATTAAATGTAATTAAATAATCATGTACACCTTCTTTAAAATAACAAGACTATATCCTAAATTCTTACACCCTTGCCTGATTCCACAGTTCCTACCCCTCACTTATATGGCCCCCCTCCCACCCTTCCATGACTTGTGAGATAAGGAAAGCACACTTCCCAACCTTTGGTTGTGCGCTTGTGCGCATGCTTGGGGTTTTGCTGTGTGTGTGTGTCTGTCTGTGTTTGTGTCTGTGTAGGTTGTTCATCTTGCGTCCAAAGTTAAGGTTATATTTTATACTACTTTAAAATAACACATTTTTGTTTGACTGTTTAACAAACACATCTAAAGTTTTTATACATTTAAACATTAACAAAAGCTGTTAATGTGTTTTCTTTAAAATTTACAAGTCTATTTTGTGTGGTTTTTTACAATAAGACTCATGAACGACTAAGTTAGTATGTTTTGGGGTCTGTATACACATGGCGGTCCTATACTTTCACAGACCTAAAGTTAAACTCTATAGCCCCTGACCACCGGTGTGCGTGTGTGTGTGTGTGTGTGTGTGTGTGTGTTTGTGCACATGAGCATGAATATACATTTACTGAAAAAACATATTTATTAAAATAACTAAGGCTTTATTCTGTCAAAAACAATTTTTAAATAATTCTTGCAGATAAATGGGGTCGTTATAGTGAATCTGTAGTCTCCCTGCATAGTGGATGACTGCTGACACTGTTGAATTTGAACTATGTTTCATTAACTATCAAACAGTCTGCAGCTCCGTTACCGTTGTCAACTTAGCATTGTACTCCAGCAAGCATCTCAGATCAAGCTTGTAGATTATATAAGCTGGGGCCGTGGGTACCTTGTAGGATGTCTTTATTAAAATAACTAAGACCTTATTCTTTAAAGTTTTTAATGTGTATTTGCAGCATGGTGCTAAATGCAGCTTACTGGTTCCTATTAAATATAATTAAATAATCATGTACACCTTCTTTAAATATAATTAAATAATCATGTACACCTTCTTTAAAATAACAAGACTATATCCTAAATTCTTACACCCCTGCCTGATTCCACAGTTCCTACCCCACACTTATGTGGCCCCCCCTCCCACCCTTCCATGACTTGTGAGATAAGAAAAGCAGACTTCTGCCTGCCTGGTCGGTCATTTCTAGCTGCTATTTAGGTTCTTCCTCAAATCCTGTTGCGTAAATGACTTATATTCCACTCATATTAATTTAAATCAAAACAATCCTTATACATTTTAATAAAAAACGTGAACTATATATGTTTGGTGTTTTTTGATTGAGCAAACTCTTTTGTGTTTTTGTGTGCGTGTCCGATACAACTGTAGTTTGTATCAACTTTTTTTTAGTTTGACCTCCGGGGTGTGTGTTTGTCCGCATGCGCGTGAATAAACATTTACTGAAAAACGTATTTATTAAAATAACTAAGACTTTATTCTGTCAAAGTTTTAAAAAATGTGTTTTGATGCATGTCACTAAATGCTGCTTAATAGTACCTAACCGGGGCTGCTCCCCCAGAGACAGTTGCTAGTCCATTTATTCTTTTAAAGACTACTGATTCCAATTTGGTGCCATATGCTTTTATCTTGTAGGCCGTAGGATAGCTCCGTTTCTACCAGCTATAGGCCATGGTACGTCTGGGCTATTATGCTTAAATTCTTTATTAATTAGCGTTGGCTATGTGCTTTATAACACTGCTGATTCAGGTCTCTTGTAGATTTTCTCTTGACCGGTCAGCGCAGTCTCTCTCTCTTGTACATAGAAAAAACAGAGAATACCTATTATTAGAATGTTATTTTTAATTTAATTTAATTTAATTTAATTAATTAGCATTTTTATCACGCGAATAAAAGAAATAATATACTCACCGGGTAAGGCCTGGATGAACCTCTTTGGCTGGCAGGAAGGGTAAGACCTCGAAGATACTTGTGCCTCTGCCCTAGGAGGAATAGGCCCCCCCCCGCTCGCCGCAATACAATTTAATTGTCTCTGTCACCCCATATCTGCACGGTCATGTATGACAAACAAAACTATAAACAGAATTTACTGGCGGGCAAATTGTCAGACTTGATGTATGACCAGGTGGTACGGCCTTGATGATGCTACTCGTGCCTGTGTAAGAAAATTATCTGTAATTTGGGACGTATGTGAAAACAAAACTTTAAACAGAATTTACTGGAGGGCAAAAGTGTCAGACTCGATGTATGGCCCGCGTGGCCGGGTAGGGGGGCGCCTCGATGGCCAGGTGGCACGGCCCTGCAGAATTTACTGGCGGACAAATTGACAGACTCGATGTATGTCTCGACTTATGACCTTTACAAATTGGCGCCATACGCCGATGTGATACAAACGCTCGCGTGAGGAAAAAACACACGGTCAAAACTAGCGCCGAGCGTTTTTATTGGACGATAGACCCTGCACCTCCTCCTCTCATTCTTTGCTCCAACTTTACCATTTTATCCCACAGTCTCTCACAGTTTCTCTCAGACTCGCGCATCAGCACGCCTCTCAGCTCTCCCGCATCGCTCTCTCCGAGGATTATCCAAAGCCGTGCGGACCTTTCCGCGCTACCGCACCAGTATGTGAATAAGTCCTTTGCTGATTCTCCGAAGCCCGGGGACCTTACCACGCTACCGCACACCGTACGCTCGCGCTCCATCAGGTAACCCAGCCACGCTCACTCCCGCCCGCGCCCCACAAAATAATAATAATAATAACTTATTCAAATAACACACACTCATAAGCACTCTCATCAATATCATTTTTAAAATAATACACACTCATAAGCACTCTCCTCAATATCATTTTAAAATAATAAACATTTAAAATAAGCATTTAAAATAATAAATAATTAAATCCAAATACCATTGCATCACTAACACAACCAACCCATGCCCCCTAAGCCATTTAAAATAATAAATAAATAATTAAATACAAATACCATTGCAGCAGTTACACAACCAACCCCCGGGGAAGAAGACGAAAAAAAAATATTTAAATAAATAATTAAATCCACATGCTATTGCGTCAGTTACACAACCAAGCTCAACCCACTACAACATAAGCTCCGCCCACTGAACTTTTGAACGTGACCTTTGACCCGACCTGTCATTTTGACGAAAGCGGTATTGCATCTCTCTCTCGTGGGGGATCCAGAGCCTATCCCAGAATCAATGGGCATGAGGCAGGGAGGCAGCCCATCGCAGGGCACACTCACACACCATTCACACCTACGGGCAATTCAGCAACTCCAATTAGCCTCAGCATGTTTTTGGACTGTGGGGGGAAACCGGAGAGAACCCCACGACAACATGGGGAGAACATGCAAACTCTGCACACATGTGACCCAGGCGGATACTCGAACCCGGGTCCCAGAGGTGTGAGGCAACAGTGCTAACCACTGCACCACCATGCCGCCCCGCATGTATAATCAAATCTTTAAAATTGTAGGTCACATGGTATTCTAAAGCAACAAAACTTCAACAATGAACATTCAACAATGATCCAAATACAATGATCTCATGTTGTCTTTAGAAGTTGAATCATTTGAATTCATACTAAATGGAAAACATTCAGCCAAACAGCAACTCTTACTAATTTGGGACATGTCAGAGGCATGTAAAAGGCAAATATTTAAATATGTGCAGAGTTAAATCTGCTGCTTCTAAAACAGGTTACATATTGCCACTTTTTAGGCCAAAATGAGTTGTTACTGGTCTTTTACTGATCACGACGAAACGGAACTGCTAAATTTGTACAAATCAAGATGCATCTTTGATGAACTGACATGCAAATGGTCCTACTGGGTTGCTTTTGCCTGTGAATCGGTCTGTTTCGTAGTACCTCTTGACCGAGTTTGACGTGAGAATGGTGTGTTCCTTTGTTCGGTATGATTTTTGTAGTGCTTTGTCTACAGTACGTTTAGTGATATAGTAATCATGGCCCCTATGAAAGTGAACATGATTGCAGCAAACCAAAGAGGAAAGCAGTGAGGGTATTTGTAGAACGTAAAAAGGAAATTATAGCAAGACTTGAAGGTGGTGCACGTGAGTCTGTACTTAGGTAAGTTAGCTTTGGGTTGCATTGGGAAGTTGGGTTTTGTTTCATTTTCACACCATGCTTGCATGTGACCTGTAGGATTTACAAAATTACATCGCAAAGACATGGATTACTGATGATGAACAACTTGCAGTATATATTTGAGAAGAAATGAAAGTTATGAACATATATGACTTTATTAGTGGTAACGCAGGGTGGCATGGTGGTGCAGTGGCTAGCCCTGTTGCCTCATGCTTCTAGGAGCTGGGTTCAAGCCCCTGCTAGGGTTTCATGTGTGTGGAGCTTGCATGTTTTCCCCATGTAATCGCGAGGTGTCCTCCAGGTACCTCCATGCTCAGGCTAAACAGAGTTACCAAATGGTTCATAGGTGGTCATGTGTCAGTGTGCCTTGCAATGGGTGTCTCATCCTGGGTTATTCCCTGCTTTGCACCAATTGGTTCTGGACTGGATGGAGGTAGATGAGAACTGAGTTTCAAAATATTAAGTGTATAAAACCCAGCCCTCACCTGCTGCCAGACAATGGCATTACAAATGCAGCAATTTCTGTGCAGGTTGTTTCAAACATTACGTTAAAAACATACATGGCAAATTTGAAGGACTTACTGAGCGCCTCATATGCTTCATTTAAGCTACCGGCAGAAAGCGTGACGCAAGGTGGTTTTTCTAGTTTCAAACAAGCGCATCCTTCATTTTCACGCCATGCATGCATGTCGTCATAATAAAAATTATTTTGTGTCCACAAGCTAAATAAATAAATGTGTTGATGGTGAGCTACCGGGCACTTTCTGAGGCTTATATTGTGAAGCCAGATTCCTTGATTAGCCAATTAACTTTGAGGATAAGTGGCGGTAACTCTGGCTTTTCAATATCACACCGCTAGTTTTCTTCACTCTTAAAAATGCTGAGTTGACGCTGTTGGCTTCGTACTTCAGGTTAACTTGACCCAAACTGAGTTGTTAATACCTAAATACTTGTAACCCATACAGTGCGGACCTGAAGGAGAATGGGCACGTCATGTAACTCTGCCAGTGAGAGGTGTCCTTGGAAGTAGCTCTCACTACCTGATCTGTACAGCCTTTTTTATTTTATTTTATTGTCACTTAAAGATTTACAAACAAAAAAGCACAATAATAGTTATATACAGTCAGCGTGTCAATTTAAAGCGCTCTCACAATCAGCACCCATCTGGCCCTGCCCTTCATGTCTCCAACCGGTTTGGCCAGTAGGTGTCGCTGGCCATCGTGTTCCTCCCTGTCTCTTGCCCTTCAGTCCCAGTGTGCTTAAGTCCCTTCTGTTTTCCCTGTTCCTTGGACTGCTGCATAGCTTAGTATGTTGAGCATTCATCTCAGACTGTTAGTGCTGACATATAATTGGCTGATTAGATTTAACAAGCAGTTGACCTGGTGTACCTAATAAAGTGGATGAATAAGGGAAAAATCAAATGTATTTTTCGTCATGGCAATATCTGACCATCAGTTACCTGCTTTCTTAGCTTCTGCCAAAAAACAAACTCTGACACCTTTTTGTACCGTGTTAGTGTCCAGGGCTTTTAAGTGAACTTCCCTCTTTAAACTACTCATAATGAGTATTAGACTTGTGAGATGTGTGTCAGGTTTGTATTGAATATGGATCATTAAAGTGTGTTTGATACAGGGACAAAAATTATAACTTAATTACATCCACCAGGGAGAGCAGTGATTATGAAAACTTCTTATCTTAACTTCACTACAAAAATGAAAATCTAAGCAATTATAATTTTCTTATATTTAGACAAAATTCCAGTTTCATTAATAAATTGATTATACTGCAATAAATGGCCTGTGAAATTTAAGAAATTGTTTCTGCTGTGAGGCAAAGATGGCCTAAAACTATCAAAATGTGTTTTAGTCAGTTTATTGATGAAGTTAGAATTTTGTATTTTACTTCACCGTCAAGCTGAAGAAGGAGTCCTATCGGGCCTTTTTGGCCTGTGGGTCTCCAGATGCAGCTGACGGCTACCGGCAGGCCAAGCGGGATGTGGCTTTGGCGGTTGCTGAGGCAAAAACTCGGGTGTGGGAGGAATTTGGCGAGGCCATGGAGAACGACTTCCGTACGGCTTCGAGGAGATTCTGGTCCACCATCCGGCGGCTCCGGGCGGGAAAGCGGTGCAGCATCAACACTATTTATGGTGGGGATGGTGCGCTGCTGACCTCAACTCGGGACGTCTTGGGTCGGTGGAAGGAATACTTCGAAGACCTCCTCAATCCCACCGACACGCCTTCCGATATGGAAGCAGAGTGTGGGGACTTGGGGGTGGACTCGCCTATTTCTGGGGCGGAGGTCACTGAGGTGGTCAAACAGCTCCTCGGTGGCCGGGCCCCGGGGGTGGGTGAGATTCGCCCGGAGTTCCTTAAGGCTCTGGATGCTGTGGGGCTGTCCTGGCTGACACGCATCTGCGGCATCGCGTGGACATCGGGGGCAGTGCCTCAGGACTGGCAGACCGGGGTGGTGGTCCCCCTCTTTAAGAAGGGGGACCGGAGGGTGTGCTCCAACTATCGGGGGATCACACTCCTCAGCCTCCCTGGTAAGGTCTATTCGGGGGTCCTGGAGAGGAGGGTCCGCCGGATTGTCGAGCCTCGGATTCAGGAGGAGCAGTGTGGTTTTCGCCCTGGCCGTGGAACAGTGGACCAGCTCTATACTCTCAGCAGGGTTTTGGAGGGTTCATGGGAGTTTGCCCAACCAGTCTACATGTGTTTTGTGGACTTGGAGAGTGCATTCGACCGTGTCCCTCGGGGAGTCCTGTGGGGAGTGCTCCGGGAGTATGGGGTTCCGGGCCCCCTTTTAAGGGCGGTTCAGTCCCTGTATGACCTGTGCCAGAGCCTGGTCCACATGGGCGGCAATAAGTCGGACTCCATAGCTTTAATGGACAGAATTTCTAGGCGCAGCCAGGGCGTTGAGGGTGTCCGGTTCGGTGACCTCAGGATTAGGTCTCTGCTTTTTGCCGATGATGTGGTTCTGTTGGCCTCATCGGACCGTGACCTTCAGCTCTCACTGGAGCAGTTCGCAGCCGAGTGTGAAGCGGTTGGGATGAGAATCAGCACCTCCAAATCCGAGACCATGGTTCTCAGCCGGAAAAGCGTAGAATGCTCTCTCCGGGTTGGGGATGGGGTCCTCCCCCAAGTGGAGGAGTTTAAGTATCTCGGGATCTTGTTCATGAGTGGGGGAACGATGGAACGGGAGTTCAACGGGTGGATCGGTGCGGCGTCAGCAGTCATGTGGGCGCTGCATCGGTCTGTCATGGTGAAGAGAGAGCTGAGCCAAAATGCGAAGCTCTCGATTTACCAGTCAATCTACGTTCCTACCCTCACCTATGGTCATGAAAAATAAAAAAACAGATGGTTCTGTACTGTGCTTGAATAAAACAGACACATTCCTTAGTGTGTTCTGTCTGTCTAATAGTCTGAAAGGCTGCTGATGGCTGCATATTCACGGGCTGGGGTGGGGGTGGGGGGCAGTCACAATGACATGTGAATGTGTCATTAACTTCTCTGCTTGGCCACAATGAAAAGAGATGTTTGCAGGGGATCAAGGTGAGGTTGTTTTCTTAACATAAGAATACTGAACCAATGGTCAAGCAGGGTGGTGGTAGTATCATGCTGTTTTACTGACAGTACTTTACATTACTACGTTGCACAAAGAGGATGGAATAATGAAGTAGCACTAGATAGATAGATTGGGAATTTTTTTGTCATAGTACCAGACTCAAAAAGAGGAACATAAAAGAAACACAGCATAATCAGTATTTACTGTAACCCTTTGGAGTGTGAGGCCTCTCACCCACTTTCAAAGTAGTCTGACATGCCTTAACATTTTACAGTTTTTCTGAATTGCTAAAACACGTTTCCTAAAATCTCCTCTCCTTTAATCAAACCACTAAGCACAAACCCTAAAATTCAAGCTAAACTCACAAAAAAATGAAAACACTACCAGTCAAAATAGTTTTTGGCATGTAAATTAGAAACTGTAAGACTATAATAAAAAAAAAGTATGGTAGTCTACTATGACTGATAACTAATATGTAACATTTGCCGTATTCAGTCCTCCAGAAAAGTTACTGGAAAGAACAAAGCCATAAAATGTACCCAAATCACAAAATGGTTTGGAGCGCAAAAACAATTGGTGTGCATCGTTGTCTATGTACTGGGCATCGCAATTCATTAAACACACATCTCATTAGAAATGCCCCACCTTACTTCTGTTAAAAACTGTTAAAGCCATAAAGTTGAATATGAGGCTAACTTAACTGCGGTAACATTAAGGCTGAGGTATACAGTCTGTGTGAATGGTTGCGACAGAGGTGAAAGGCCATGAACAATACTTTTTTCTTTCATTATCGGTAGTCAAACAGTAAAAATAGTAAAACAGGTATAAACAGGCAAAATAAATACAATAAATAGGTGTCAGTAATGACAAAAAATATTAGGGGAACTCAGCAAACCGAGCAAAGTGGCAAACATAGTATGTCTTGATGCAACCGAACCAAACATCAGTGTCAACAATAAATGCACAAAATATAGCCTGCGTGCAATAAACTGTAAGGATGTTATATAAGTTCTTATGTAGTACTTTTGAATGATTACTTGAATATGATTTGCGAATTGACGGAATACAGGGTTATGCAGGGCCGTGCAGAGATGTTTGAAGGGGCACATAGAACCAAGCTAAATAACGACCCACATTTATCAGGAATCTAATATGGAATTGCATCATACTCACTGTCATCGGGTGAGAACAATGCAAAGCAAACGTAGCTTATGTTTTACCTGATGGGGCACGATGTTGCTGTTGAGGGGTTGCTGCTGCCCCTGCTGCTGATAGTGCTGGACGGCAGGGCTGTGTTGTGCACATACAGTGACGTTTTACACATTCTCCAGAATACTGTACATACTACGGCCACAAGTTTGCATCATGGTGCTGATCCAGAATCCTTCCCTTATCATGTATTCATTGTGCTATAATAATAAAGCAATAAGAATAAAAAATATACAATAATGTATTTATGATGATTCAGTTTGCTTGACTATCCACTCTGTGCAAGGCAGCAAGCTTATTAAATGTTTAAATTGTAGTGGTACAATAATTTTGCTTCTGTAAAATCTGCATTTTGTCATATTTGAAATATAAATCTAATACACTCTGTATATAATTATAATTTTCTTTAAAATACAGTGTGTGTTTTTATATCGTAATAGTCCATAATTATGTAGATATGCATGTTAGATAGTTTTTAGTGAAATATAAGCCCTCCAGAAAGGCAGGGGAAAGCCTGGTAACTTACTTTAAAACAAAATATGTTCCCTAAAATGGTGGACAGAGTTAGACCCCTGACACTCTCACCCAGTTAGCTAGCGGCTAATGACCACCACTACTTGTGCAGTTAATAAAAGGACAGGTAATGTTTTGTCGCGCTGTTGCACACTGTGCAGACACAGCATTCTCATTTGTTTCAATTCGTCAGTTGCCACAAGACAATTTAAAGTGTACATAATCACCTAATACTCCTGTCTGCGATAGACAATAGTGTACGCTGTACACCTTTACTGGTTTTTGTTGCATCACTCTGCGTCTCCCAAATAATTTCTGTGTTTCCCCTACAGCTCTGCACCGCCCAGCCAGCAAAAAATGCACGTGCTCTTTGCGAGCTTGTTCCCGGCTCGTAACCAGCGCGCTCTGCCGTCAAGGGTGAGCATTGGTTAATGGTCATCATGTGACTGATGCAAGCCAGATATTTTTATTTAGCAAAATTGAGATTAATAGTGGGGCGGCATGGTGGTGCAGTGGTTAGCACTGTTGCCTCACGCCTCTGGGACACGGGTTTGACTCTCCACCTGGATCACATGTGTGTGGAGCTTGCATGTTCTCCCCATGTCATCGTGGGTTTTCCTCCGGGTACCCTGGTTTCCCCCCACAGTCCAAAAACATGCTGAGGCTAATTGGACTTGCTAAATTGCCCGTAGAGATTGAATGGTGTGTGAGTGTGTCCTGCGATGGGCTGGCCCCCCATACTGGGTTGTTGCCAGCCTCATGCCCATTGCATCCGGGATAGGCTCCGGACCCCCCGCAACCCAGTAGGATAAGCAGTTTGGAAAATGGATGGATGGATGATAAAATTAACGTATGCTATTAACGTCTTATAGCATTAAAATACATTATTAACGTCTGTTTCCAATGTTAATAATATGATTTAAATCGATCACCAAAATAATAAGTATATATGTAATGGAGCGTTTGTGCGCCGAGTAGGAATATTCAAACCACTGTGGGGAGTTCGGTTAGAACTCTGATATAACCGCAAACAGAATCTGGATGACTCAAACTTCTTTTAATGAAGACTCTTATTTGCGAGTTTTCGGCAACTGTTATCACTTATTACGTGTAAAATAGTGTGTGGTCTGTGAACATAAATAACATACAGTCGGGCTCGGCTTCACAGGCCATCCATGTGGTGGACACTTCACATGGGTCCATTCGGCTGACGTCATACATATCCAGATGAGCGAGTCCTCGCGTGATGTCATCAACTGGGTTGTCTCCCGCTGTCAGCTCCTGGATCTCCGCAACTCGAGTACCCACAAATACTTTATCGCGACATGAATCCGACAACACCCATGTAAGGACAGTCAGTGAGTCAGACCACAATGTGCAGCTACGGATGGGAAGGGTTAGTTCAGTGGATATAACCTTGTAAAACTGCGCACCTGTGAGGGCTGCACACAGCTCCAACCGTGGAATGGACTGCTGCTTCTGGGGTGCGACGCGGGAGCGTGCCGCAAGAGAGGAGACCTCGATGTCGCCCCTTTTATCCTCAGTCCTGAGATAAGCAACAGGTCCATATGCCTGCTCTGAGGCATTGCGAAACACATGGATGTCTCTCATACGGCTGGAGTTGTCCATTTCTGGGCTGGAGTAACACCTGGGTAATGCTATCTTTTGCAGGTGTTCCAGCTCTGCCTCCCAGGTATGCCGTGAGTGCAGCAGTTCCTCTGGTAGATGGGGATCATCCCACTCCCCTTTCTTGTCCCACAGGCGCTACACAAGTATCTTTGCTTGTGTTGTATAGGGTACTAAGTAGCCAAGAGGGTCATATCAGCTAATAAGAACTTTATATACGTTTCTCATAGTGGCTACGGAATACTCAACATGACAATGCTTCCAAAATTCAGTTCCAAAACATACGTATTTTAAAGTGCGTGTTTATAATTCAACCACATGAATTCAGTTAACTTGATTTAGCTTCAAAATAAATTTGAAAAGAAGAAATTCAGTTGAAAATATTCCATGTGTTTTATTCGCATCTTTATTATTCAAGCAGTAATATTCAGTCGTCTTATTTGCGCTTTACAATATTCAGTCCCGTTATTTTCGCTGTTTCAAATACGCTGCCAGAATTTCAGTGGTTTAAAATACGGTCCAAAATTCAACCCTCTACATCCAGGACCAGCAGGATGACTAATAGAATGCAGATAGAGTTCGTCTAACTGCTGTCCAAAATGGAGCCAGCGGGAAATACAAGTACTGATTGACTTGGCAGCAGATTTTTGTTGATTGTGTTATTTATGTTTCTTGTCGTTTACTAGTCAATCCGATAACTTATTGCGCCCCCAAGTAATAGGTTTTTATGTAAGTACTTCGCTAGCTGCATTAATTATCACCAAACTTATCTTGCTTAACGTAAGATGCCTGCGGGCACCTACAAGGTCCGTTAGCTTGCAAGCTGGCCAGCTAGGTAGTTGGGATGGGATAGTACTCGACTTGGAGACTGACAGGGCCGCAATGTCTGCGATGACACCAGAAGGGACCTTAAAAGGACTTTTTGAAAGTATGATATGCCTAATTAATTAAGGAAAAGACGGTGAAGATGAAACGGCATCCGACTGGGCTGGGCCGTAAAATATCGTGTCGTGTTTATGAACATTCATATTGTCATCAGTGTATAGTTGTCAGGATTCGCGGGTGCGGACGGGTAGGCAGGCAGGGAAGAACGAAATAGGTAGCCGAAAGTCGGGGAAAACTGGGGATTTATTAAGGGGAAGACGGCTACGGGGAGACCAGGACATCGGAACGCTACTAACATCAATGATGGACAAAAGGCAGGGCAAGACGTGGACTGATATCCATATCCTCTTCTCATGACTAGCATTAACTGTTTTGACTGTTTGGACGTCTTTCTTCATCTCCTGAATTTCTTGAAAAAGAAATTCGGACTGCTCTTTTAGAGCTTCAACAGACTCTGTATTCTTTGTTATAACTGTGCAAGACTATTGGTACTTTAATTTTGATTGCTATCATTCTCATGATATTTTCCTGCAGCTCAGATAAACTAGGTTCACCTTTTCCTTTTTTAGGGAGTGCTGGTGACTGTGACGCCTGACTCGTCCGCTCCTCATGTGTGCCACGCTCCCTGATTACCCATGTGTGCTTCCCCGATTGTTTCCAGCCCTGTCCGGTTATGTTGCCCTGCTTTATTGTATTTAAGTCCTGGTCTCCCCTGTTTCCATGTCTGTCATTGATGGTTGTTTCGTGGTGTTTTTTTAGTGGATGTCCGTGCCTGTCCCTATTAAACCCTCATTTACCCCGATTCCTGCCTGCCTGCCTGTTTTTGGATCGCTCGCGCTTCCTGAGCGATCTTCCGTCCGGCTCGTCTCGCCGTTACCGTGACAGAATGACAGACCGAAAGAAAAAGAGGAAGCAGAGGAAAGGAAAGCCCCAGCCGGAGCCCATCAGCCTGGGCACGTGCTCCCTCGCCCACTCCTGGCCTCTCGGAGAGGAAGAGAGAGAGGAGCTCGTCCGGGCCTCCGTCCCTGAACCGCTCCCCATGGGAGCCTACTACCTGGCGAGGCTCGGGGCTTCCAGCGAGGACGAGGAGGACACACCCTTCTCGTTCCCTGAACTAGAGCCGATCACTCTGGACCAGCTACCGCCCCTGAGCCGGTATAATTACCGACCCGAGCGTATGGCGAATTGGGGGGGTTTTAGGGCTGTCAGGGACTCGATCCCTCGAGTACCCCGGGTCCCGAAGAGGACCGCGCCCGTATCCCCTTCCCGGGACTTCCCAGTCCCGCCACCGCCGGTTGTCCCTCCAGAGGCGCCTCGCTCATCCCTGCCAGAGGCAGTGACCACTCTGGCAGGCAGGTTTTTCGCCCTCCAAGGGCTCAAAGGTAGATGTTGCTAATGACTAAGGGTTATCAAAGCCAAAGTTGCTTAGGTAAACATTGTCAAGTAGGTATTAGGTGAGAAAACCAAAAGATCTTGATTCAGCCCCACAAACACACGAATGCACCGGCCGCCATCTTAAACCTCCCCCCTTTGAAAAATATACACTGCTTAAAAAAATTTAAGGAACAATTTTTAATCAGAGTATAGCATCAAGTCTATTAAACTTCTGGGATATTGATCTGGTCAGTTAAGTAGCAGAGGGGGTTGGGTCAGTGATGGTCTGGGGAGGCATATTCATGGAGGGCTGCACAGACCTCTACAGGCTAGACAATGGCACCTTGACTGCCATTAGGTATCAGGATGAAATCCTTGAACCCACTGTCAGACCTTACGTTGGTGCAGTGGGTCCTAGGTTCTTCCCGGTGCACGACAATGCTTATTCTCATTCGGCTAAACAAGGGATCTGGCTTTATGATACAAGCCCCGGAAAGCGTCAGATAGCTTGAATGAGGCATATGTGACCCTCAGTAAATCCATCCAATTTACCCAAAATTGTTTGTATATTTCTAATATACTGTTTAAAAGATTATGCGGAAGTTGCTGTATTTGCATTTGGTACTGTATTTGTAACGCAGTTGTCTCACGGGCGACCTTGTTTGCTGCCCTCCAATCAGGATGCGGCGCCCGGAGCGAGCGAATTCAAAAGGAAGGGGAGGCGCCGCCATTATTCCATCAGGCTGCAGCGGTCAGCAGATATTACAGTCGCGGTTTTAATTATGGCTGAAAGCGACGCAGGACAATATCGTTAAGGGAAACCACTTTCTAGTTACTAACAAGAGGAAGCATCTGCGGCACGGTAAGGCGTTTGTGGGGAATAGGTTCGTAGCTGTGATTGCTAATGTACCGAGCTAGTTGTTTTGGACATGGTTTTAAATGCTCGTATTGCAAGAAGACATACACATGGGGTAATATGGGTATTCGAGCGATCGAGACAAATCATGCATCAGGGAAACACAAACGCTATGAGTCCTCAAAGACGACTTCACTGCCCATCCAGAACTACGTTCAGTGTGGGTCTAGTCCGCCAGATACTGCTTTGGAAGTTCAAACCACCGCCGAAGTTACAGCTTTGGAGGTATTGTGTTCGACATCTTTTTCTGAGTTTTCAACAAGAGCAACACTTACAGTACGACCGAAGTGCTTTAGTCTCTATACGCGGTGAGCCAACATCATTTGTACAGAGCCAATAGTGAAATACACACAGTGTTTCGATCGATGTTCCCGGATTCAGTCATAGTAAAGTTGTTCACCTGCGGGAGGGATAAGACCGCGTATATATCTATATTAGTATTACACCGTTCGTCCATCGTGAGCTAAGGTCAGCTGTGAATGACGACAGCTTTGTAATTATGTTCGAGATAATGTTCGAATGTAGCCCATCTTTTAATAATAATTGTGTATATGCTATTTTTTTTTCTTTTTGAGGTCTTGTGTCTTAATTGTGATGTTGAAGTCTGTGCAGCAACCCTGTTAAAAGTACTCAAGTCTCACTACTTTAGTGAGAGTAAAGGAGTATCCAGAACAAAAGAGTACTGGAGTAGCGTGTTGGTTTGCTAAATCAGAAAATTAACAAACCCTCAGTTGCGGGCTTTTCCGATCAACAGTACAGACAATTAAAGAACCGAATCTAAAATTAAAATATTCTCTCCAAATAAAACAAACATAATGTGTGCAAATAAAAGACCATGTGATTCGTTCGATTATCTCTCAGAACTTGGAAATTCCAAATTGAGTGACATCACGTCCGACAATCTCCCGTTCGAGCTACAGTGCCACAACTCGGAACAAACTTGGCTGCCTCCATGAATACGCTGCTGTGTGATGTTGCTTTATATTTCAGCAGTTTTGGAGTAAGATTATTATTTCCGAGAGACAAACACACAAGAAACAGGAACTAGTCAAACCACAATAAAAGCTTTATAAAGTATTTTGGTACATTCATAGCGATATTCTTTTTTTGAGAAGCAAGCGAAATATAAACAAACCAAAAAACCTAACAAGTCTGGTAAAATTCTGATATTGCATGCTAGGATACTGTTTACGGTAACGATATGGTATTCTCTAAATCGATCATGTGCAATTACATTTATTAATAATTATAAACATTTTTAAGATTTGTAAAATAGAATTACTGATGTAAGTCATCATTTTAGGAGATTTGAACATCCATGTTGACTCCCCCACTTGTCGCCTTGCTGCTGAGTTTCTTCAATTGCTCGACTGCTTTAATTTAAAACTTGTTGATGTCCCTACACACAACAGGGGGCACACCTTGGACCTGGTCATCACAAACTCTGCTTCTCTCACTAACTTGCAGGTGTATGACCTAGGCGTCTCCGACCACAAGGTAATTTCTATGGAGTTGCCATCTCCTTCTAGCCTCACCAAGCCTGAACACAATATCTGCTTTAGGAACCTCAAAAACATCAACCCAGAACACGTGGCAGCAGACCTTCAGCATCTTTCCACAAATTTTTCATCAGCTGATGAAGCAGTGGACTACTATAACAGCCATCTGAGTAGCCTTCTGGACCACCATGCCCCTGTTAAAACCAGAGCTGTGACCTTCTCACGCTCAGCGCCCTGGTTCACAGATGGGCTTCGGAAAATGAAGACAGCAGGTCGGATCCTTGAGCGGCGCTATAAAGCATCTGGCCTTACCGTTCACAAGCAAGCCTACCGGGAGCACCAACAAAAATATTCGAAATCTCTCATAGAGGCAAGGTCGAAATTTTTTTCTGATGCCATCAGAAATAGTGCGGGAAATTCCAAACAGCTTTTCTCCACTGTTAACCATCTCCTCGAACCGCAACGCCTCCTCCCACTTACTGGCACCACAGCAGAGCAGTGCAACCATTTCATGGATTATTTCACATCCAAAATTGCACATATTCGCTCTGCCCTTTCCGGTCCTCAGATCCAAACCATTTCCTCAACATGTGCTATTTCTCAGCGCCTAAACTGCTTTTCTCTGGCTTCATCAGAAGAGGTGCAAAACATCATCAGGAAGATGAAACCCTCCACCTGTGCCTTAGACCCTTTCCCAACTTCCCTGGTGCAGACCCATATCACTATCTTAAGTCCCCTCTCTTCAAACTGGTCATATCCCATCTGTCTTAAAAAAGCCATTATAAGACCACTTCTCAAAAAACACAACCTGGACCCAGAAGTCCTTTCCAATTATAGGCCCATCTCAAATCTCCCATTCATATCCAAAGTGATTGAGAAAGTAGTTGCCATCCAGCTGCATAACCACCTGAAACTCAACAACCTCTATGAAAAATTCCAATCTGGTTTCCGGACAAACCACGGTACAGAAACTGCACTCGTAAGAGTCACAAATGATCTCCTGATGTCATCCGATGCTGGCTCTTCCTCCTTGCTTATTCTCCTGGACATATCTGCTGCATTTGATACAGTTGACCATGACATCTTATTAAATCGACTACATTCCACCTTTGGACTCACTGACATTGCCCTCAGCTGGTTTCAATCATACCTCGCAAACCGGATAGAGTACCTTGCTATGGGTGACTCCACCTCAAAGCCACACACAGTCTCCTGTGGCGTTCCCCAGGGGTCAGTTCTTCGCCCCATGCTCTTCATTCTTTACCTTTCTCCGCTCGGTCAAGTCATCAGCCGCCATGGATTTTCCTTTCACTGTTATGCCGACGATACACAGCTTTATGTAAATGCCACAGCTGCAACGCCACTCTCATCATCCCCATCTCAACTCACCGTCTGTCTGGAGGAGATAAAGGTTTGGATGGATCACAATTTCCTTCAACTCAACAGCTCCAAAACCGAGGCCATTCTGGTTGGCACCCCTCACCAGATAAAATCATCACCCATAACCAGTATCATCTTCTCTGGCTCTATTATCTCTCTCTCATCAACAGTCTCAAATCTTGGCGTAAAAATGGATCCCCAACTCACCTTTGAATCTCATATCAACCATCTCTGTAAAACCTCCTCCTACCATCTCCAGAACATTTCCAAACTCCGCCCCATTCTCTCCCTATCTGATGCCGAAAAGCTGGTCCATGCCTTTATCTCCTCTAGACTGGACTACTGTAATGCACTTCTCTTTGGGATACCTAGCAAGAGCCTGCAGAGGCTCCAATACATTCAAAACTCTGCAGCAAGGATCCTGATGAGAGTGCGAAAACATGAGCACATCACTCCCATTCTTCACTCACTTCATTGGCTTCCCGTCTCCGCCAGGATTGAGTATAAGGTTTTGCTTCTTGCACACCAATGCGTCCATGGACATGCCTCCCCCCCCTACCTCAAAGAACTTATCAACCCACAACGCGCAACACGTTCCCTCCGTTCTACGCAGGCTAACCTCCTCCACAAACCAAGAACCAATCTGAAGACTATGGGAGATGGGGCTTTCTGTGCTGCTGCTCCATGCCTATGGAATGCCCTCCCTGACTTCCTGAGGGCACCACAACCCACTGACTGTTTTAAAAAGCATCTAAATCCATTTTCTTTTTAACAAAACCTTTGGTTCTTCCACTTAGAGGTTTTAAATTTGTTTACTTTTAAACTATTTATTTTGTCTCTTTTTATTTTAACTTGTAGCCCTTTGAGATCCTGGGATGTAAAGGGCATTATAAATAAAATGTAGTATTATTATTATTATTATTATTATTATTATTATTATTATTATTATTATTATTATTATGTGTGTAAACCGCCATGCTGAAATAACGTCACAATCTCGGATATCTCAGATAGGAAAATTCTGTCCAACTTCAACGTCAGAAAGGAGGCATGTTTCCGATGGGATTTTTTTCATCCGAGTTCCGCCTAAGAGAGAGAATCGAACGCAGGTATATTACCTTTTTTAATAATCAAAAAACAACCACGGTACACCCATTAGGGAGATTTCATTGGCTTACAGCTCGTGCGGTTATGAACTGCATGTGAGATATGTGGAAGGCAGGGCTAGCAGGCAGGAGATGGATGTCACTCTTCTCAGTGTAGAGAATAATAAACGGTATAGGAGAACTCCTTAGCTATAAGTACCACTACAGTGTCAGAATGTTAAGTGGTTCTTTTTATAATTAAACATGTGCTCCATCAGTCATGTTTCTGTTGACGATCTTGGATATTTGTGCCGACGTCTTGCAGAAAGTTTTAATATGTTGCCCAAAGTTAGGAATACTCCGTAATTTGTGTTTGCTTACATGTATGTACTCTAATTGTTTAGAAGTTGGAGTTTTGTTTAAATGTAAAATGCCTTATATTGGGTAAAAAAAAATCACGTAATTAGGGCTGCAACGATTCGAGTAACTCGAATAACTCGATTACTAAAAATCTCGATGCAAATTCTTTGCTTCGATGCTTCGTGTAATCTGGACAACTATGTGCTGCTTAGTGATCAGCGTGTTTCACTCGGAGGATTAATACTGTCGCACAGTGCTTATTCTGCATTACGTGTAGCAGGGTTGATTTGATGGCGCAATGGAGGAAGACGGGGAAAATAGCGAGGACAGTCAGAGAAAAAGACGAAAAATGTCTGTCTAAAGTTTGGGAACATTTCAAACAAAAGAAAAGCGAAAATACTGTACAGTGTGTCCATTGTAAAACCGAATTAGTTTACCACAATAGCACAACGTCAATGATTCAACATCTCAACAGAAAGCACCCAGTCTATGGAACCAGTCCACAGAGCGGAACCAGTATACAAAGTAAGCGTGAAAAGTATAACAAGATTCAGCCTAAGCAGCCCCTAGTTTTCCTCAGTAAAAACACTGTTAACACAACAGCAGTCAAAATGATGCTGTCGTAGTTTAACACGGAGCTGGAGCCTGTCTGTACACTAAGAGCAAAGAGACGGTTCCATTACAGAGATGGCGAACTCGGGTGGAGTGAAAGAAAACAACAGCAGTGCTTGCAATCGCTACTAAACCTTTACTGGTAAAGAGCTGGTGAGAGTCCGTAATCAAACCAGCTGTTAAGCTGAAAGGTGAAGAAAAGCCATGTTTTCAGCTTCATTAGTTGGAGTGATACCTGCAGCATGCAGGGGTGAGTCTAAAGGGAAGCATGGGGTTTACGCAACTAGATCTATTTCAAGGCTTTAGTAATATTATTTTGCAGATTTAGATTAATATGAATAGTATTACATAATTATGATATAAATATAACATAAAAATTACCCCCTGACAGCCTTGGGTTAGTGAAACTGAGACACTGAATTATCCAACCGCCACATGCTCCTTTAAAGGCTCACACACACACACTCATTCTGTAACACACTTAAACACACACAGATCTTACTCACATTCACTTACACGCACAAACATTCACTCATTCAGGAGATACAATCCTGTCAGGACTTTTTTACGCCTCCTACAAATGTACAAGAACAGAGAGTAAAGGCCATTTTAATTCATGCCTTAAAGATATATGTATACCTTTTCTCAGTAATTTTGACATTTTATTTTTGCTTTTAAGAAAGTGTTTTCTTTTAAAAAGCAAAACAAATATGTCCATAAATGCACTAAAAGGGTTTAGTTCTTTTGGCAGGGGTCTCTGCTGGCTATCCTACGTTCTCACGTGAAGAAAATCGTTCCCTACCACCTGTCAAATCCTAAAATGATCCAAAGGTTAAGCCTGTGTTCCCTATCTCAGCTGAATAACATTTGCTGTCAATTTATTTACCAGTTATTCTTAGCTGGGGTAGGCTTCTTTGTCTGGCGGGACCCCAACTTTCCCTCATGGCAAGGATGAAAGTGGACTGCAAAATTTGATTTGATTCAAACCCTTTATTGCTGTTGCAATATACCATGTCACTAGTCACAAGTACCAGCGAAAAGCAGGCCATCGCCCGACCTTACATATACAACATCACAGTAGGGGGTAGACCGGCCGGGAGACAGGGGAGGAGAGAAAAAGAGAAACAGGATGACATGAGGAGAGAGGAGGAGAAAACACCTCAGCAACATAAGCACATGATCACTACATCGTACAACATGAAAAGACACGACTCGCAACAGGTGAGGGAATGGGGAGGTGGAGGTAGTCCAGCATAGACAAACAGCCATCCGGTCCTGCAGCCATGGAGGCGCTGGTCACAGACCCGCCTGTTCACGCTGGGGGTATGAAGCGGCGAAGGCGTTGGATGGGGGGAGGGTGCAAGTCCTTGGGACTGGGGGAGAGGAATGCAAGAGAGTCTCACTGCCTGTTCTTCCGGGGGAGCTTTTTGTTCAGCAGCGGCCTTGGCCAAGGCCAGTGCTGATTGAGGGGAGCCAGAAGCTTGATAGAATAAGGTTGTTTGGGTTTCCGTACGAGAAGCTGTAATTTCCAGCTCCTCTAATGTCCACGCTGGTCTCCGCCATCCAATAAGTTTTGCAAAGCTGTGAGCTTCTCCATGATGTCATCCAGTTTCACAGTCTGAGTGCTAACAGCTCTGCCCACTCCATCCAATGTTTTGCAAAGCTGTGAGCTTCTCCATGATGTTATCCAGTTTCACAGTCTGAGTGCTAACAGCTCTGCCCACTCCATCAATCATTCCGGCCAGCCTAGTGGGGCTTTGAGAGGCTGTCACGGTCTTCTTCAATTTTGATGAACCAGGGCAATGCCTAATCCAATCAGCATAATACCTGTAATCATAGTTCCGAATAGGTAGATGTCTTCAATGTCCTCCACGGAAAGAGCTGCCAGGCACACGACCCTCCACCGCTCCCATCCGTCCATCGTGTAGCCAGCAGCATACGTTCCCGCTGGACAGTTAGGTTCCCCCGAACCCAGGCTTCTCGTTGAGAAGATGGTGTCAATTGCGTTGAGAGACCAGCTGATCAAATCCATAATTTCTCGTAGTTTGGAGAGCAGAGCAGAGAGAGTCTCTTCAAGTATAAGACAGTAGACTAGACGAGACGAGAGGAGCGAAGCAGGGAAGATAAGGGGAGGGAGAGGGAAAGAAGTGCGACCGCCTCCGCTGAGAGCCAGAGAGAATGAATTCATGTTGTAGTTGTACATTCATGAATGAAAATGCATTCATGTTGTAGTTCAGTACTCTCATACTGCTATCCAATGAACTTGATCTTGCTTGTGGTTTGCATGCAAGTCAGCTGTGGTATGAGCTGGAATGGTTTGGGGAGGAAAACCGCCTTGATGGGATGGCTGGATACCACTGGTAACAGCCTCACATAAGTCAACGAAAGATGAGATGCAGGAGAAAATGCATTTCATTTGGCAGATATACTCAAGTAAGACTACAAAACGTTCACTGAATACACTAAGATTTCCTCCCCAACAAGTCACTTGATTAAGTGTACCTCGTCCCTACCCACCTCTGCATATTTGACATTTTATTACACATTTCAGGTGGGAACGTGAACTTGGTTGCTGCATAGGATGGAAAGGGCTTCGGGCATGAGTTTGTCAGATGAGGTAAGGCAACTGGGGGAGAACTGACAGCTAAAACTGAGGACGGGCTGTTGTATCTGACATAGCCAGTGGGTGCAGTGGCCTTTCAGTGTCATTGTGCCTACTCTGTAAAGCATGAAGCAGCCTCATGGAGAACCCTATCCCCATGCAGGAGGATTATGCGGATATCCGGGCCTATTTCTCCAAGGCTGAATGGGTTCGGCTGCAGAGATGCGAGAAGGTGCACTACAGGAACATGAAGAGGAACCACCAGGCCATGTTGGATATGGGTAGGCTTTGGGCTCCGGCATTAGACTTGGATGAGTACCAAGAGTGCAATGAGAGCCTTTATTAGTCCCACCAGTGGGAAATTTGCATAGTCTGCAACTGTGTTTTCTCTAGGGCTGAATTCCACCACCCCAGTGTTCATGAGAAGCAGCCGATCCAGCGGGGTGATGACGGAGAGGTTGGGCGGCGACAAATGCAGCAATTCGGAGGAGTGGACTTCTCACCTTCTGAGAAGGAGCCCGGGGGACAAGGCGAGTGGAGGTGATACTGCCAGTCAGAGGTTTCCTGCTGTGACGGGTGATTCCTTCAAACAGTGTCAGGCATTCATCTGTGTCGCTAAAGGATAAGGCAAAAGTTCCGGGGCCTGGTTTGGGTTTCTGGGCTGTGTCGACCTGGAACTCTTGCAGCTCCTAGCCACTTTTGTGTATCAGTTTCACCCCACACAACTGGAACTGGGACCTTTATGCTGAAGCATGTAAGACACAAAAAGTTTGTAGGTTCACAGTGACTTTATTTGAAACTACACCGTCATTCCAAAACAATGGAGGTTGAATAATTTGTTTTGTTATTTGTTAGTTACTGGAGGGATTGATCACAAATTATTTATATTTTGCTTATATGAACCTATCACATGTATATGACGTCTCACTAATAAGCACTGGCAAGTTTCACCCCTTGCACCGGTGATATTAGACAGAACTATATCGGTAGCGATTGAAGCGTCTGATACAAAAAGATGGGGATGCAAGCAAAAAATGTATTGGTTGATGCATTAACTGGAATTATTTTTGTTCTCCATGTGTCTGCTCAATTTTTGCTCTGCTGCATCTCTTTTTCTGCACCTATGAGTAACTTCCAAGTTAGCGCCAGTGCTTGTGGTCAACTAGTCAGCAAGTTTAATGCTATAAGCACCACCGTATTTGAACAAAAAGGACCTAGTCTGGAGTAAGCACTAAAGGGTTCTGGAACTTCTTCCAGGGAACTACAATCGGGCTGAGTTCCCGCAATGTGAACGTGAGAGAAATCCCTGGTTCCAGGATAAGGTTTTGGTTCCAGACAAAAGCTCAATGTGAAAGTGCCTGTAGTTGCGACCCAAACACAAAGAGCCTTGCGGATATGCGCTAAGGTGATGCAGTCTGCCTGAAGTGATCATTTGTGTTTTCAGCATCCAGGAGTCTCCAGCCTACATCCAGGCGGTCCGGTCAGAGCAGAACCCCTGCTGTGGGATCAGAGTCATGTGCTACAGACCAGGGAAAGAGGGTCTGTTTGTGCTCAACGCAATCTGCTGCTGGCTTTGTATTGCAACATTCTAATTAACTGGCACAGTCTCAATGTGTTTGATATCATTTTGGTTTCAGCAGACGTCTTCCTGCAGTAACACCACCTGCCATACAAACCAGCAACCTTCCCAGCAGGGTGTCAGAGAGGTTAAAAAAGAGGAGGGGGAATACCTGATATCTGAGGGTGAAGGGACTGCGAATGAGAGCCCCCCCAAGGTGAAATGGAGTGTAGATGGGTCTCTTTGCAAATGTCACTTTTCCGTTCTGAAGTGGTATAATTTCTGTGTTTTAATTTCGAAAGCAGCCAACGGTAGGTCACACCAGAAATGGACATAATTTCAGTTTAATGTTTATACTTGAAATAATTTGTTTGGTTTCTGCTCCTTTTTTACTATTAAGCAAATAGAAGCACCTGTAGAGATTTGAGGTGAACAGCTTATTCTGTCTTGTTTGTTTTCATGACAGAAGGTGAAGGGTGCAGCGGTTCAGGATGTGACTGAGGTGGAGCTGATTGGTTCTCTTCTGTTAGTTACTGGTGGGCGGAGCAAACAGTGTGCGAAACCTCCAAACCCAGGTGATTTTAGCTACCAACATATACCATCAAAACTGCAAATGTTTTGGTACATTTGAAGGTAATAGTTTGTGCTTCAGGTTGCCATTTCAAACCAGCAGTGTTAGTACTCGGTAAAGTTCAGGCATGTCGGAGATTGCAGTGTGAATTCCACATTGTGAACATAAACTGCGTATGGAGTAACGAAGGCTCTTTGGAAGATACGTTTGCCTTCACTATTTTTCTGACTTTTTTTCTATTAACTCTTTTCCCTCTCAGTACTGACTGACTTGTTTTCATCTTGCCCCCAGCAAGGAGAATGAATGAATCTTACCCCAAGGAGTATGTCAGACAACTGAGGGCTGGAACTGTCAACACAAACCAGGATTCCCCAACTTCTGCTGGCCCCAGTGCCGCTCAGCCCAGTAAAGACACACTCAGTACCTTGGCAGAAGCCAATACAGACACACTGACAGCACAGCAGGGTTCCCAGGGTAAGAAGACTTTCAATATAAACAGAGACTGTAAAATACACAGGCAGACTCGCACAAAGAAGTCCCCTCGGTGTTCTGAGTGTGGGAAGAGCTTCAGTCATTTAGGAAACCTAAAGACTCACCAACGGATTCACACAGGGGAGAAGCCCTACCAGTGCACGCAGTGTGGGAAGAGCTTTAATCGGTTAGGAACCCTAAAGACTCACCAACGGATTCACACAGGGGAGAAGCCCTACCAGTGCACCCAGTGTGGGAAGAGCTTTAATCAGTTAGGAACCCTAAAGACACACCAACGGAGTCACACAGGGGAGAGACCCTACCAGTGCACCCAGTGTGGGAAGAGCTTCAGAGTGTTAGGAATCCTAAAGAGCCACCAGCGTATTCACACAGGAGAGAGGCCCTACCAGTGCTCCCAGTGTGAGAAGAGCTTCAGATATTTAAGTCACCTGAAGAGACACCAGCGGATTCACACAGGAGAGAGGCTTTACCAGTGCTCCCAGTGTGGGAAGAGCTTCAGTCATTTAAATCTGCTGAAGAGCCACCAGCAGTCTCACACAGGAGAGAGGCCCTACCAGTGCTCCCAGTGTGAGAAGAGCTTCAGTATTTTAGGAAACCTAAAGACACACCAGCAGATTCACACAGGAGAGAGGCCCTACCAGTGCTCCCACTGTGAGAAGAGCTTCAGATATTTAAGTCACCTGAAGGGACACCAGCGGATTCACACAGGGGAGAGGCCCTACCAGTGCTCTCAATGTGAGAAGAGCTTCAGTCATTTAAGTCACCTGAAGAGACACCAGCGTATTCACACAGGAGAGAGGCCCTACCAGTGCTCCCAGTGTGGGAAGAGCTTCAGACATTTAAGTCAAATGAAGACACACCAGTGGATTCACACAGGGGAGAGACCCTACCAGTGCACCCAGTGTGGGAAGAGCTTCACAGTGTTAGGAATCCTAAAGAGCCACCAGCGTATTCACACAGGAGAGAGGCCCTACCAGTGCTCCCAGTGTGAGAAGAGCTTCAGATATTTAAGTCACCTGAAGAGACACCAGCGAATTCACACAGGAGAGAGGCCCTACCAGTGCTCCCAGTGTGGGAAGAGCTTCAGTGATTTAAGAAACCTAAAGAGCCACCAGCGGATTCACACAGGAGAGAGGCCCTACCAGTGCTCCCAGTGTGGGAAGAGCTTCAGTGATTTAAGTAACCTAAAGACACACCAGCGGATTCACACAGGAGAGGGGCCCTACCAGTGCTCCCAGTGTGAGAAGAGCTTCAGATATTTAAGTCACCTGAAGAGACACCAGCGAATTCACACAGGAGAGAGGCCCTACCAGTGCTCCCAGTGTAAGAAGAGCTTCCGTATTTTAGGAAACCTAAAAAGACACCAGCAGATTCACACAGGAGAGAGGCCCTACCAGTGCTCCCAGTGATTTTCTTGATTAGGATACATTGAGACGCACCACCAGACCCATACAGTTCAGTCAGTCCATTAAATGTTTGTTCTTGATTTTTTCTAAATTGTATTTTTGAAATACCTGTATGTTGGGTCCCCCTCATTAGTCGTGTTGATGTTTAGGATTTGTTTGACAAAGATTCAGAGGCAGTGTTTTTTGATTGTTAGAATATATTGTGAAGGTAGTCTTTGACTGCAAAGCAGTTTTATAAACTGTGAAATTGCACGGTTGTGTATTTTACAGAAGATGATTCGGGTTACGTGAAATAAAATTCAGAATTTCTGTAAATTTTTCTGTTTGAAATAGCTCCCTGTTCGTAAGTCTAGATATGATGACAGCTGAGCTAGGGCGTGGCCTCTGCTTCGTAATGTCTCCACCTACTGAGACATGTATAGGCAATGGGTTGTATTAGGTTGCATGTGTAATACGTCACGATTTGTGTGTAGGGGCCATTTTACCAGGGAATGTCGGAGATGTCCGTCACACAGATGCATGAAGTTCTGTATTTCTTTTCAATGTTAAAGAAAGTTTCTTGTAAACTAAATGTATTGCGAGGGCTCAGGACTATGAAAAGCTGTATTTTGTTCAGGCAAATTGGACTGAGGCATTTCTTCATATCGTTTGAAGGAAGTAATCTACCATACAGTTAGCCATAAAATCTAAATGCAGGTGCAATGAGGCACCATAACGCTATCTTAAATTATAATACATGAATTGCCAGCTTTGTGTTACAGTAGGGTGCCAAACATAAACTCAAAAAAACTAAATAAGAAACTTTAGATATACACTCAATAAATACAAACGGGACCAGCGACTGCGACATAGATGATTTGCAACCTCAAGTTCATCAGTCGGTTCTCCCTTTTACATGAGCTCAGTGGCTATAAAAACTCCCATGATTAGATGATAGAAATTTACTTTGTCCTTAGGAACAAAACTAGCTAGTCTGAGTTATTAATGAAGGCTTCCATATATGACAAACCACAAGATGCCACTGCCTGAGCATGTCTGTTGCAATTAATTTAGAATGACCTTGGGAGGCTAGCGAGTTAATTTGGTGTTAGTGGAAAATGACAGAATTGGTAGCCTTCCTGCACATTAATTAGATTCGATGTTACGCCATTTCCAGGTGTGTCGGTGCCCAGTATGAAGCTAATCGCTGCATTATATGTATGAAAAGAAGACAGAATAGCAAAAAAATTGAGAAAAAATTCTACCTAGATCACCACTAGAGGGAGCTCACACATTCTGTCGTACTTGCCACAGTAACAACAGTAATGTATAGGAACAGAGTTAGAAGACAGTAGTTTATATATAAAAAATGCAGTTTCATTAATCTAATTGGGTGGGCCCAGCTGTCAATACCACCCAGACCTAACCATAGGTCTGCCTCTGCGTCAGTCCATCTACGAAACTGGACAGAAAATTTACAACCGTTCTGTTTAAGTGGTTATATTTAAGGAATGTCACATTAGTAAATTCACGCTTTACATGAACATCTGAAATCGGCAGAGACAAAATCGGCAGTACAGGCAGACCAATGTCTTTGAAACTCCTTTTTCTTTCAGCACCCTCTTACTGCAAAACCGCAATCCAAAGTACTCCATGTTGTTCATCTGTGTGAAACTGCAACAGAAGAGCTCTCTCCACTGGTTTTCTAATTCACCAAGGGAACAGGAAGGCCCTCTTTTGGTAGGCTGCCTACTGCAGGCTCTCTTACCCGGGGTTGTAGGATCTCCAGCTTACTCAAGTGACTCTGTAAGTCACATTTGATACTGTGTCCGGAAGCAGTCCATGCTGCGCTTAGGAATGACATCTGTTTTAGTGTAGAATTGTCTGTAGAATTTACTGTAAATTCTTAGCAAAAAAAAGCTGCCAGAAAAGTATTGCAAAATTGCTGTTAATCACTGTAAAACCCCCAGCTCCATGGGTGTCCCTACAGGTGGCTGCCCTTTGCTGCCAGGCTTGCTGTCACCTTTGTCTGTGCCCGTGTCAAGTAGAGCAAGATGGGGTAGGTGAAAAGAGAATTTCCCCAAGGAGAGTAACAAAGTATCTTCATGTCATTTAGAAAAGAATTACAAAATGTCTTTTACAGGTTTTGTCGTATGTAAATTACAGCAATTGTCTTTTTTAAACAGAAAAATAACAACTGTAATTTGGTTTAAAATATCTTGTATTCTATTCATATTATAGAAGTTACCTGCCATCTGGAATTGGCAATAAATACTATTAATACTTCATAATACTGTATGTTATTGTAGAATGCTTTTCAAGTTAGTTTTAGTTTTTTACATTAGCAGCTATGCAATTCATGCATATTGTTAAGTGCTTTAAATGAGACTAGGACTAAAATGACAGCCTGAGACAGAGACCCACACAGAACAAACTCACATTAACTGGAAAGATGACATTAACTTGTCAATTTCAGGATAATATTCACACCTGTCAGCCACTCGATGGAATTCAACTTAGTCAGAGTTGCAACAAAGTCAAGCATTTTTAAAACTGACCATATTCTAGGCTTAAAGGCCCAATTTAAAATCAGAACTGGAAATCTATTAAGAACAACATGACATTAATGTTAGAATAATGTTATGATATTTTTTGCTGTTCCGTGTTAATGCAGTACAACAACTCTGGTCTAATAGCTCCCTGTCACTTTAATGCTGGATGTGTGTGCAATTTATAGCAAGTTAGGCAAACCACGGATTCAACCATTAAACTGCATTTTCATTCCACATTTTTCGACAGTTCGGTCCAAAAACTTATTCTACCATATCAGCCGTAACAAATTCCAATAACTTCAACCTTCAAATGTATTAAAGTTGATCTTTTTCAGTGTGTTCCTAAATCTTACGATATAAGCAAAAGGTATAAATAATAGATAAAGAACAATTTCCATTTACATAGTGGAGAAGAGTCCTCATCTTTTGTACGTCTCATGCTCAGAGTCCATCAATCACCTGAGGAGAGATTTCGTGGTTGTGCACTGTGTGTTGTGCTGTGGTGTGTCAGCAATGATCGGCAAATTACAAAGTTGTACATTCACAAAATGTTTGCTGTAAAAGTTGTCTTTATGATAATGCTGTTTGTTTTCATTTACTAGATAAATGTGCATGTGTAATCATCCATCCATCCATTTTCCAAACAAAACCACTTATCCTCCGGGGTCGCGGGGGATCCAGAGCCTATCCCAGAATCAATGGGCTTGAGGCAGGGAGGCAGCCCATCACAGGGCACACTCACACACCATTCACACCTACGGGCAATTTAGCAACTCCAATTAGCCTCAGCATGTTTTTGGACTGTGGGGGGAAACCGGAGTACCTGGAGGAAACCCCACGACGAAATGGGGAGAACATGCAAACTCTGCACACATGTGACCCAGGCAGAGACTCGAACCCGGGTCCCAGAGGTGTGAGGCAACAGTGCTAACCACTGCACCACCATGCCGCCCTGCATGTATAATCAAATCTTTAAAATTGTATTCTAAAGCAACAAAACTTCAACAATGAACATTCAACAATGATCCAAATACAATGGTCTCATGTTGTCTTTAGAAGTTGAATCATTTGAATTCATACTAAATGGAAAACATTCAGCCAAACAGCAGCTCTTACTAATTTGGGACGTCAGAGGCATGTAAAAGACAAATATTTAAATATGTGCAGAGTTAAATCTGCTGCTTCTAAAACAGGTTACATATTGCCACTTTTTAGGCCAAAATGAGTTGTTACTGGTCTTTTACTGATCACGACGAAACGGAACTGCTAAATTTGTACAAATCAAGATGCATCTTTGATGAGCTGACATGCAAATGGTCCTACTGGGTTGCTTATGCCTGTGAATCGGTCTGTTTCGTAGTACCTCTTGACCGAGTTTGACGTGAGATTGATGTGTTCCTTTGTTCGATATGATTTTTGTAGTGCTTTGTCTACAGTATGTTTAGTGATATAGTAATCATGGCCCCTATGAAAGTGAACATGATTGCAGCAAACCAAAGAGGAAAGCAGTGAGGGTATTTGTAGAACGTAAAAAGGAAATTATAGCAAGACTTGAAGGTGGTGCACGTGAGTCTGTACTTAGGTAAGTTAGCTTTGGGTTGCATTGGGAAGTTGGGTTTTGTTTCATTTTCACGCCATGCATGCATGTGACCTGTAGGATTTACAAAATTACATCGCAAAGACATGGATTACTGATGATGAACAACTTGCAGTATATATTTGAGAAGAAATGAAAGTTATGAACATATATGACTTTATTAGTCATAACGCAGGATGGCATGGTGGTGCAGTGGCTAGCCCTGTTGCCTCATGCTTCTAGGAGCTGGGTTCAAGCCCCTGCTAGGGTTTCATGTGTGTGGAGCTTGCATGTTTTCCCCATGTTATCGCGAGGTGTCCTCCAGGTACCTCCATGCTCAGGCTAAACAGAGTTACCAAATGGTTCATAGGTGGTCATGTGTCAGTGTGCCTTGCAATGGGTGTCTCATCCTGGGTTATTCCCTGCTTTCCCTGTCTTCATAATAAAAATTATTTTGTGTCCGCAAGCTAAATAAATAAATGTGTTGATGGTGAGCTACCGGGCGCTTTCTGAGGCTAATATTGTGAAGCCAGATTCCTTGTTTAGCCGATTAACTTTGAGGATAAGTGGCGGTAACTCTGGCTTTTCAATATCACACCACTAGTTTTCTTCACTCTTAAAAATGCTGAGTTGACGCTGTTGGCTTCGTACTTCAGGTTAACTTGACCCAAACTGAGTTGTTAATACCTAAATACTTGTAACCCATACAGTGCGGACCTGAAGGAGAATGGGCACGTCATGTAACTCTGCCAGTGAGAGGTGTCCTTGGAAGTAGCTCTCACTACCTGATCTGTACAGCCTTTTTTATTTTATTTATTTTATTGTCACTTAAAGATTTACAAACAAAAAAGCACAATAATAGTTACATACAGTCAGCGTGTCAATTTAAAGCGCTCTCACAATCAGCACCCATCTGGCCCTGCCCTTCATGTCTCCAACCGGTTTGGCCAGTAGGTGTCGCAGGCCATCGTGTTCCTCCCTGTCTCTTGCCCTTCAGTCCCAGTGTACTTAAGTCCCTTCTGTTTTCCCTGTTCCTTGGACTGCTGCATAGCTTAGTATGTTGAGCATTCATCTCAGACTGTTAGTACTGAGATATGATTGGCTGATTAGATTTAACAAGCAGTTGACCTGGTGTACCTAATAAAGTGGATGAATAAGGGAAAAATCAAATGTATTTTTCGTCATGGCAATATCTGACCATCAGTTACCTGCTTTCTTAGTTTCTCCCAAAAAACAAACTCTGACACCTTTTTGTACTGTGTTAGTGTCCAGGGCTTTTAAGTGAACTGCGCTCTTTAAACTACTCATAATGAGTATTAGACTTGTGAGATGTGTGTCAGGTTTGTATTGAATATGGATCATTAAAGTGTGTTTGATACAGGGACAAAAATTTTAACTTAATTATATAAGCTTTGATAAATTATATCATGTTGGGTTTAATAAATTTACCAGACCTAGCATTGTGAACCACGTTGTCCCTATGTCAGATAGCATCTACACACTGTAAAAAAATATTTGTAGAATTAACACTGAAGTGGCATAAAATCATGACATTAAAAAACTATAAATGGAAATACAATGGAACATTGTTAACAGTAATATTTAGTCAAATCATTAATCAAACATTTCTTTGTAGAAATTACTTAATACTGTCGTTTAAATGCAGAAATATCCTAATACTAAAACCAGTGTAATGCAGTTTAAATGACAACATGATAGCATTAAAATAACATTTTTGTCAGGTACATTTTTTGATGTATATGTGCAGATGTAGCCACTTGAATTTTCCCATATTTCCATGATGGGTCCCTGTCTGGTCCTTGGCTGTTCCTTGGCTGGTCCTTGGCTGGTCCTTGGCTGGTCCTTGGCTGTTCCTTGGATGGTCCTTGGCTGGGTCCTGGGTGGGACCTTGACTATAATAAGATCCCCCACGATGATGTAATGAACAAGTATAATTTTCTTATATTTAGACAAAATTCCAGTTTCATTAATAAACTGATTACACTGCAATAAATGGCCTGTGAAATTTAAGAAACTGTTTCTGCTGTGAGGCAAAGATGGCCAAGATCAAAATGTATTTTTAGTCAGTTTATTGATGAAGTTAGAATTTTGTATTTTACTTCACCTTTTGGAGATGAGGCGGACCCATGATGTCTGCAGTATAATAATTACAGTCCTAAACAAAGTAATAAGATTGAGTGTGGTATATGAAAATTAAACAGATTTGAAGCCCATCGAGCTTGTTTAGCACATGATGAAGTACTTCATCTGCAAGGAGGCCAAGCCAGATACAAAGCAGCAGCGTGTCCAAGCAATAGAGTTATTTTGGGAGAGGAGAGTGACCCAAGATGTGTGTAACAGACTAATTACAGGCCTAAACAAAGTAATAAGGTTGATTGTGGAGAATAAAGGTGGACAGAGTAGAAAATGAAAAATAAAAAAAAACATATTGATGTTGTCCCCCACAAGAGGCTCCTACTTAAACTCAAAGCGACAGGTATTTTAGGTACCATAGCGACCTGGATTGATAACTGGTTAACAGATAGGAAACAGCGAGTAGTTATAAGAGGCACAATGTCACAGTGGGCTTGCCTTCATAGTGGGGTACCGCAGGGTTCGATTTTAGGACCACTATTGTTCCTAATTTACATAAATGATATGGATACCAATATATACAGTAAACTGGTGAAATTTGCAGATGACACCAAGGTGGGTGGTGTAGCAGATACTGAATTAGTGGCTCAGCAGCTACAGCGGGATCTTGATTTAATTAGTGACTGGGCCAATACCTGGCAGATGAAATTTAATGTCGATAAATGTAAGGTACTCCATCTAGGGAGCAGAAATATAAAGTACAGGTATTTCATGGGTGTCACTGAAATAAAGGTAGCTGATCATGAGAAAGACCTTGGTGTGTATGTTGATGCTTCCATGTCCCATTCTCGCCAGTGTGGGGAAGCAATAAAAAAGGCCAATAGGATGTTGGGGTATATCTCCAGGTGTGTGGAGTTTAAGTCAAGGGAGGTAATGCTAAGATTATACAATTCCTTGGTGAGACCTCACCTAGAATATTGTGTGCAGGTTTGGTCACCATATCTTAAAAAGGACATTGTGGCCTTAGAAAAGGTGCAGCGTAGGGCCACAAAAATGATTCCTGGTCTTAGAGGAATGTCATACGAGGAACGGTTACTTGAGCTAAATCTGTTCAGTCTCAAGCAAAGGAGATTGAGGGGGGACATGATCCAGGTATATAAGATTCTAACAGGTTTGGATGCTGTTCAACCAAATAGTTACTTCAGCATTAGTTTAAATACACGAACTCGTGGCCATAGGTGGAAATTAGCGGGAGAACATTTCAAGCTGGATTTAAGGAAGCACTTCTTTACACAGCGTGTAGTCAGAGTATGGAATAGCCTTCCTGATAATGTAGTGCAAGCTGAATCCTTGGGTTCCTTTAAATCAGAGCTAGATAAGATTTTAACGACTCTGAGCTATTAGTTTAGTTCTCCCCAAGCGAGCTTGATGGGCCGAATGGCCTCCTCTCGTTTGTATAGTTCTTATGTTCTTATGTTCTTATATGGTTCTGTACTGTGCTTGAATAAAACAGACACATTCCTTAGTGTGTTCTGTCTGTCTAATAGTCTGAAAGGCTGCTGATGGCTGCATATTCACGGGGTGGGGTGGGGGGCAGTCACAATGACATGTGAATGTATCATTAACTTCTCTGTTTGGCCACAATGAAAAGAGATATGTTTGCAGGGGATCAAGGTGAGGTTGTTTTCTTAATCTAAGAACACTGAACCAATGGTCAAGCAGGGTGGTGGTAGTATCATGCTGTTCTGCTGACAGTACTTTACGTCACTACGTTGCACAAAGAGGATGGAATGATGAAGTAGCACTAGATAGATAGATTGGGAATTTTTTGTCATAGTACCAGACTCAAAAAGAGGAACATAAAAGAAACACAGCATAATCAGTATTTACTGTAACCCTTTGGAGTCTGAGGCCTCTCACCCACTTTCAAAGTAGTCTGACATGCCTTAACATTTTACAGTTTTTCTGAATTGCTAAAACACGTTTCCTAAAATCTCCACTCCTTTAATCAACTGTACTCTCCTCTCCCAAAATAATTCTATTGCTTAGACACACTGCTGCTTTGTACCTGGCTTGGCCTCCTTGCAGATGAAATATTTCATCATGTGCCAAATAAGCTTTATGGAATATTATTTAGCACTATATAACGTAGAATACAAGTATTATGATATTATTAAAAAGTATGTCAAATATCCATGATGTAATCATTACAATGTACACATTATAATGTAATCAACACAATGTAATCAACTGAGTATGTATTTGCACCTTTTGTTAGTCTGAGATTCTGTTAGCTACTTTATGTTAGTCCTGAATCTATGAATATTCACTTTTATTAACGTATATTTTATCACTATGTTAAAGGACAAATATATTATCAACCTTTTAGTTAGACAATGTGTAAAAAGCTGAAACTGCCAAGGTTTACTACTGAAGGAAGGGATTCGCCTAAGTTCACCAGAAGTTCATGGCTGAGCATTTTTAAAAAACCAAGTGGAGCAGCTCGTGCCACCATTACGTTCAGCTGAGAGACCAAATGGTAAAAGAAATGATTGACAAACTTATCACCTAGGGGTGTGGATTAAGGGAAAAAAACAATTATTTTAATGGCTAAAGGAATGATGATGCTTAAGTGACGAGATACTGTTAAATGATAAGAACTTATATAAAAATTGGTGTAAAACAGCCTTGGTTGTAACTTCATTGTTGCAATAAAGACTGAATTCTGGATACTGCACAAGCGGCCCTCTGACTTCTGATTTGGCGGGGAAGGAGAAAAAACCACGACATAAATTGGCATCACGAACAGGACCGGAGAAGAGACCTGGGGAGGCGAGCACCTGGCGGAGAACCGGGAGACACCCGTCTGAATTTAAGTGGCGCGACCTAAACATAGGTAAGGAAAGGTTTTTATTATTGTTTAATAGAATAGGGAAATAGAATAGGGAGACGGAGACGGGGGTGTCTCGGAGCTGTTTGTGCAGTGTCCAGTGGGCCCAGTGTGTGTGTGATGTGAGAGAAGTCCCTAAAGGAAGGGTCACGTGTGGATATTCCCTCAGAGATAAGCGCCTTGAAGGAGGGGAAAGTTGACCCTGAGGGCTTGATATATTGTTGCGAGGCGTAGAGGCCTTGAAGGTTTAATAAGTGATTTAAAGGTATTGCCCTGAGAGAGGGCCAGTGTTTGTGCTGCAGGTTCTTGAATTAGTGTGAGCCAGAGACATCGCCCTAAGAGAGGGGGGTCTCCCTGTTCTGATAAAGTAAAGGTTGGGTTGCCCTAAGGGAGGGGCCCGTGTGTTTCAAGTTGTGGGGGGAAAATGCTGTTATGTCGTGATACAAAGATATTGCTAAGGAATTGTTTTAAGCAAAGGTTATGTTGTGTTGCAAATAAAATATTGGTAAAGTAATAAGGCCAGAGAGAGCCTAAGTATTAGAAGTTGTGGGGATTTTAAAGGTCTGCTGGATCAGACTGGTTTTGTTATGCAGAAGTGGGGAAAGTGATCATATATGCAATTTTGGGTTGAATCAGAGAAAAAGCACATATATTTTTGACGGATAAGTTGAGTGATAAGGTGTATGAAGCAGAAATAAGCACCCCAGAGGTAAAACTGCTTAGGAGACTAAAATTAAAAAGGGATCAATCTAGCAGGGGGACTGGATAGAGCATTTGTGATTTCTATAAAAAATCAATTATAGTAGTGGAAGTGCAGGTAGGTGAGTTTAGAATTTTGACAAATCTCAAAATAAAGTTTTTTGAATAAAATGTGATTAGAAGATTCTCTGGACTATAGAGACTAAGTTTAGAGATAAAGGGTATTAAAGCACATCTTTGTGAGAGAACAACAGGTCATAGACAAGATGTTTCGTGACTTTCCATGGAATTAGGGAGTTCAACAGAGAAAGTGTGAGGAGGCTCGTGTGCACGGTGGGCAGACAAGCGTAAAATCAGGCTGATAAAAAAGAGAGAAGGGAAGTTTTTGAGGATCTAGCACAAGAGAAGCTTTGGTATATGTGTGCCCGTAGATAATTGGGTGCAACGTTAGGAGTAAGTAGAAAATAATTTAGAGTCAGTGAGACTTTAAGGTGAAGTAGGTTCAGTCAGGGAGAGAACTCTTATTAAGGAAAAGAAAGGAAAACAATAGAACATGGGTTGGCTGTGAGGAAATTTGCAAATTTTTATACCAGACAGGAAAACAGCCCAAGTGACAGTAGAGTGGAGGATAACAGTAAAATAAAGGGCCCAGTAAAGGCAGCAGACACACCAGTACAGCAGCTGGGGAGGGAGCACCCCCTGCTTAAAACAAAGATAGAAAAGATGTCTAAAAAGTGGGAGAATAGAACAAAGGCCCTGGTAACTAAGTGGCCTAAAGGGGGCACATGGGATGTAGCAGTGTGTGGGGAGATGGAGACTCTGATAAAGTATCATAAGGCTAATAAGAACACAGAAAGGCGTAAAAAGAAAAGGCGTAAGGAACTGGAAGTTTTGAGGTTGTTTAAAGTAAAGGGAGAGACCCGGAGAAGGGACCAGAAAGCAATGAGAAAGGCATTAAGTGAGAAAGAAGAGATGAGGCAGAAAGAAATATGGCCACCGTCTTATCAAAGTCAGTACCCGTTAGTGGAAGCCCCACCTCCTTCATACAAGGGTCAGTTTCCAGTAATAGAGGGGAAGGTAGAATTCAAAGGTGAGGTGACACAGAAGGATCAAGCAGGAAGTGAGCAGAAAGGAACAGCAAGTTGTTTAGATGGATACAGGGAAGTGAGTGCATTGCTGCGGCAGGCCATGGAGGAAGGACTGCGAGGGAGTGAGCTAATAACAGAAGGCCAGGTATGTGGATCTGAGAAAAAGGGAAGTGCTAAAAAGGTGGGGTATGGAGTAAGTGGTAGTGAAGTAGAAGGGCTGACGCACCTGCTGGACACCCCTAACCCTCCATCTAAAGGATGGAGTCAGTTTCAGGAGAAGGAGACAGAAACAGAAAGTGAGGAAGGAGTAGAGGATAGAGTAGTGAGAAGCAGGAGGGCTGTAAGGCCCCCCACCAGGTACACTCCGATGCTTCCGTTAATGGTGAAAGGAGCACAGACACAGTATGTGCCGTGGGCAGGACAGGATCTGGAGGGCCTGCTTCTCAGACTCCCAGTTCTGGCAGAAGGGGCCGGAAAGTGGATAAAAGCAATAGAGGAGGAAACTATGGGTCGGCTCCTGGCGATAGGGGACATAAAGGCGGTTATGGCTCGCACTTTGGGGGTGGACGCAATGGAGAGACTCCTGCGAAGCAGTGGCCTGGCAGCGGCGACAGGGACTCCTGTGAATGATGCATGTCCCTTTGACGGTTACCGCGCTAACTTCTGGCACCAGCTGCGATTAATGTTTCCTCCACGGCTGAGTGTGGTTGAAATGAAGGTGGAGCCCATAAAGGAGGGGGAGAGCCCAGCTGCCTATCTGCAAGCTCAAGAAAAGCGGTGGCGCACTGAGAGCAGGATCTGCAGAAACCGACATTCAGAAGTCTGTACCGGAGGGCACTGCAGGACGCACTCCCTAAGCCAGTGAGAAGCAGGCTAAGGCAAGTTGTGGGACTTATTACTATGCCTGAAGAGCAGTACCGTGAGCAGCTGATTCACGCTATTGACTTGTACAGAGAGGAGGAGGACTCTGCTAAAGAGCGTGAGAGGGAGCTGACAAAGAAACTGAATCAGATGCAGCTGGAGGAGCTGACCGCTAAAAAGAAAAAATTCCAGGCACCAGTGGTCTCTCCAGACCCCAGCCCCCGGGGGCAGCCTGTGGACAGCCGACAGTCTCCTGTCGCTGGGGCCCCTCAGAACACTAATTGGTCTTCGGTCCCTGATTGGAATAGAGAGAATAGATATGATAGGTGGGGGGGTGACCAGAGAGCACCTGATTTCCCACAAATTAGACAATCCCAGTCTATGGGAAGCCTGGGGAACAGGCCACTTCAGCTGGTGTGCTGGAAATGTAACCAGCCTGGTCATACCTCTAGAGTCTGCCCAAATCCACCCTTTCAGGGGGTGAGCCCGAGACGCCCTATTGGCCCGGTTAATCCAGGAGGCTCTGTAGGTCCAATGCCAAATAGAGGCAGGGGTGGCAATCCGCAGTTGCAGAATAACAGATCACGGGGTCCGATCAACCCGTGGGCCCAGGGACGTTTATTCTAGGGGTGCCCAGAGAATCCTAAAGGGGGACCTCAGATGCCAATGTTGAGTAAGGGGTCTGAGGCTGAGCCGATGCTGCAGGTTCAAATAAATGGCAAAGTAATTCCAATGATGATAGACACTGGAGCCACCTACACTTGTGTAGGACTAAAAGATGCCAGTCATATCCCCCAGTCCGCTGAGAAGGTCAGGACCATAGGATTCTCGGGACAAGTGCAGCATATTCCTAAATCTGCTCCAGTGGAGATTAAGATAGGGGACAAAACTGTAAATATGCCCATACTAATATCAGAGCACACCCCAGTGAATTTGTTAGGCAGAGATGCTTTGTGTCAGCTGCAGATAGATATAAAATGTACAGAGGGAGGTGTAGAGGTGCTCAGTGGACAGTACAGCCTTATGCGACAAAATTTGTTGTTCCACAGAGGGCAGTATAGTTTATATGGGATTGAAGATGTTACTGGAAAAATTTGGGACATTTTAGAACAGTGGGGCCCATTTATACAGGAACAATATAGCAATAGGTTAAATTGGACACAGGACAAACATATTTGTTTGTTGCGATGGGGAAAATTCAGTGATCCTGAAGTAAAGGATGAGTGGGATCAGCTGATAGAGTCTCTGCCTGGCCGGGAGAAAGAAAGGATGTGCATGATAACAGATGGGATAATATTAGGCCCTGAGGGAGTAGCCATTCCGATTTGGAAAACGGGAATAGTGGGAGAATGGTACAACATACCCGACATGGAGCCCCACATAGCAGTGGCTTTTAATTGGTCTATGCTGGATCTGGGAGAAATGATGGGGCGAGCAAAGCAGGTGGTTTGGGTGCCGACGGTGCGTGAAAGAGTGCAGGCAGCAGCAGGAGAGAAGATGTTAAGGATTCAGTGGAGTGCAAAGGTTGTAGGTGATTTGAAGTTTGACAATAGAGATTCGTGGCTGTGGAGCATGATAGGAGTACAGTGTGATGCAAAAGAAAGTACAGAGGAATGTTGGCAGGAAATGGAAAGGCAAGTGCCTGAGGAGGTGTGGACTGCTCATGATAGATGTAGGCCTCGTAAATTCAGCTAGTCCTCTGGAAATTTATCTTAAACCAGGGTGCACACCACCCTGGAAAAACCAGTACCCCATGAAACCTGAGGCCGAGGAAGGTATAAGGGAAACGATAGAGGGATTACTGGATGCAAGGGTGTTGGTGCCTACCATTAGCTGCTGCAACACCCCCCTCTTGCCTGTGCCAAAGGCAGGAGGTGAAAAGTGGAGGCTGGTTCATGATTTGCGTGCAGTAAATGAGGTAGTGGAGGATCAGACAACAGAAGTTCCCAATCCACATGCTCTGTTGACAAATGTGCCTCCTACTGCAAAATGGTTTACAGTTGTGGATTTGTGTTTTTCAGTGTGCCCCTTGCAGAACAGTCACAGTTTCTGTTTGCTTTCACCTACAGGGGTCAGCAGTATACCTACACGAGGATGCCACAGGGATTTAAGCATTTGCTGCATGTTTTTAATCAGGTGCTTAAGGCAGACTTAGATGGACTGAAGTTAAAAAGTACAGTAATACAGTATGTGGATGATCTATTGTTGTGTGCTGAAACGCTGGCAGACTGCCACCAGGACTCAGTGCAGTTGCTGAAGGTTTTGGCGAAAGGGGGGCATAAGGTGTCCAAGGCCAAGCTGCAGTACTGCCAAGAGCAGGTTACGTACTTGGGGCGTGAGATCAGCCATGGGAGGAAAGCTATAGCAGCAGAACAGCTAACGGGGATCACTAAGGCTCCGAAACCCATGACTGTGTCACAGATGCTGACTTTTTTAGGGATGACAGGGTTCAGCATGGACTGGATTGAGGACTATGCTGTGAAGGTGGCACCGTTGCGGGCACTGATAAAGGAGGAGGGCCACACTAATTTGAAGGCCTCCTTAATTTGTACAAATGAGGCCTCAGTAGCATTTGAATCTATCAAGCAGGAGCTACAGAATGCACCTGCTCTGGGCCTCCCAGACTACACCAAGCCGTTTTATCTGTATGTCGGGAACAGGAAGGACGGCTTTGGGACAGCCCTGCTCACTCGGGACTTGTGTCCTGGCAGATGGAAGCAGCCATTGGCATACTACAGTATGAAGCTGGACAATGTGGCTCAGGGATACCCACCCTGTTTTCAGGGAGTGGCGGCTGCCTATTTAGGCTATGAAAAGGCCACTGCTATCACAATGGGTTATCCAGTGACAATTTATACTTCACATGAGGTGGTGGACCTTATTGACAAAGGCAAATTTGTGTTGAGCCCAGCGAGGCAGTTAGCGTACTTTGCATTTCTCTCTTACCCTGATGTGACAATAAAGCGCTGCACTACAGTAAACCCTGCAGACAGCATTCCCCTGGAGGATGAGGGGCAGCCACATGAATGTGTGGCAGAGTCTTTGGTTTACACTAAACTGAGACCAGACTTGGAGAGCTCTCCCACTGAAAATAGCGAGATGGTGTTGTTTGTTGATGGCTGATGTTGGAGAGATGGAGATGCCTTGAAGGCTGGGTTTGCTGTAGTTCAGGCACAGGGTGATGATTTTTACACTCTCGTTTCAGAACCAGCGGCACAGCCGTTTTCCGCTCAATTAGCGGAGATAAAGGCTTTGACTGCAGTGTGCCAGCGAGGACAACATAAGACGGTTACAATCTACACAGACTCTGCATACGCACACGGTGTATGCCATCTCTTTGGAGCAGTCTGGAAGCAAAGGGGGTTTCGCAAAAGTGACGGCTCCCCCAATCAGCATTATAATCAGATTTTGGAGTTGCTACACACAATGATGCGTCCTAAGCGTTTGGCTATTGTTAAGTGTCAGGCCCACCGCAAAGGTCGTGATTTTGTTATTCAAGGCAATGCGGCCTCTGATGCGGCAGCCAGGGCGGCTGCACAGGTCAGGACTGCTCATCTTTTGCCTATGGTGACTGTAGAGCCGGACCTTACTGTTTCTGATCTGGTGGTCCTGCAGGAGCGTGCGGGCCCCTATGAGGCCTCAGTGTGGCTAAAAAGGGGGGGCTCTAAGGATGCTAATGGTCTGTATCGCAACCATGAGGGACTTTTGGCCGCACCTCTGTCTTTGGTGAACATTTTGATAACGGATGCGCATGGTCTTGACCATTGCGCAAGGGGGGAGGTGTTATGGAAAATTACACGGCAAGGTTTCTGGGCACCTCAGATGCAAGCAATGGTGGATGCAAGGTTGTCAGAATGTGAAGTGTGCATTAAGAACAATGTACGCAAAGCAATCACGGCCCCAATAGGGCACATTCCAGTGCCTGAGGGACCATTCAGACACCTAGTGATGGACTATGTGGACATGGGAAAGACAGCATATGGAAAGCGATATATGCTTGTGATTGTGGACAGGTTCAGCAGATGGGTGGAGGCAATACAGTCGAAGAACATGGGAGCGATGACAGTGGTGAAATTCCTGATCAGAGAGGTGATTCCGAGGTTTGGGATACCAACTGAAATAAGCTCTGATAATGGAGCTGCCTTTATGGGGAAAGTTACTAAGTTAGTGGTTCAACAGCTGAGAATAAAACAAAGGTTGGGATGTGTGTATCACCCTCAGTCGCAGGGCATGGTGGAGAGAGTGAATGGCACACTTAAGCAGAAGCTGAATAAGATTTGCGCCACCATGAAAATGAACTAGGTGGATGCACTGCCAACAGGCTTGATGGCGTATCGGATGGAAACGCACAGGGTGACGCATTTGTCTCCGCATGAAATGCTGACAGGGAGACCAATGCCTGGATCGACTTGGAGGGGGCCGTATAAGGGACCCAGCCTAGATCAGCTGGGGGATGAATTAAAGTTGTACATGAGGACGTTAACCAAAATACACAAAGCTATTTCCAAACAGGAAAAGGAGAAAGCACAGAAAGAAGACACAGACCAGGAGGAGCCAGTCATCTTTCCAGGAGATGAAGTCTACCTGCGAGTGTTCCGGCGAAAGTGGCACGAGCCCCAGCGAGAGGGACCCTTCAAGGTGACACGAGCCACAGCAACAGCGGTACAGGTAGAAGGGAGTAATACGTGGTACCATTTGAACCACTGCACTAGAGTACTGCACGAAAGGCAGATAGTCACTGAAAACGACACAGAGGATGCAGCTGCCCTTGGCTCAGATGGCCCTGATGGAGGTCCCAGAGGAGCTCCACAGCTTGGGGTGGAGCCAGTTTCAGGTTCAGAACAGACTGAGGGTCAAGAGGGAGCGTCGCAAGCAGACCAGCCACTCCAGACAGGACACGAAGCTGTGGGTTCTGGTAGGGCTGACAGCGATGATATTGGTGATGCTAATGATATATCAGGCCCTTCAGGTCTGGGGGCACAGCAGGACCACAGGTCAGGTGAGTTCAGAACAATTGACTTCACTGACTCAGCCTTGTCCTTTGATGCTGAATAACCTCTCAGATAACAATGAGCGAAAGCGGAGAGATAGGGAGGAGATATGAGAGTGAGGAGAGTGAACAAATTGTAGAATATACCCAGGATGAAATAGACCTGGATGGATTAGCAAAATGTATGCTTGGAAATTGGTGGTATAAATGGGCAAAGTATACCGCCGCTTCATTAGAGCAGGAGGGTTGTGTGTTGTGTGCAGGTCCTGACCCTTCAGTTAGGGTAGTCCCGTTCCCATACACTAATAAACAGTGTGAAGAATGGGAAATGGAGAGGATTATGAGATTCTGGAAGAGTCTGTGTCAGGAGGGGCAGGCCCATATCTAACCAGTCAGAGCGCATACCATACTGCCCCTATCAGTGTCTGATATATCAGGGAAATGCTAAATATGCTTACAGGGTGGAAAAGCATTGTGGGCAGTTTAAGCCCAGGGAAGGGGGACAGCAAGATATTATGATGAACAAATTGAGTTTTTTCAAGGGACGTATTTATGAGTGTTTTACGAATGATGGATCAGAGGAGGTAGGCATCTTCTGGGGAATCTGTGGAACTGTTTGGGATGTGAAAGGTCCCCGATCACAGAACGGAGAACTATGACGTGTTCCGCTGGACGTGCTAGAAAACCAGAGTGTGCCCCTGGCAGATGTGTGGTGGCTGTGTGGTAAGGAGGGCGGATTGAGGCCTACTCTTTCCTATAATTGGGGAGGCCTCTGCGCTAGGGTAATGTTAGCCAGCCAGGTGGATATATATTCTAGAAGATGACTATCTAGGTCCCGCAGATTTGTTGCAAATTATGAGAAGGATCCCAATGTATATATAGATGTGATTGGCCAGCCGAGGGGCATTCTAGAGAAATATAAGGCGAGAAGTGAGATAGCTGCTGGTTTCGAATCAATAGTAATTTGGCCTACTCTTAAGAAAAATGTGGAATGGATAAATAATTTGTACTATAATCAGCAGAGGTTTACCAACTATACTCAGGAGGCACTCGCATCTCTGAGGGAGCAGCTTCAGGCCACCAGTCTGATGACCTGGCAGAACAGGATGGCCCTGGATTGGCTCCTGGCAGAGAAAGGGGGACAGTGCGTGCTGTTTGGGGATCAGTGCTGTACGTTTATTCCTAATAATACAGCCCCGGATGGTTTCTTTACTGAGGCTATGAGAAAGTTGCAGGGGTTACAGGATGAGATGGCAAGTAATGCAGGACAACATTACGGGTTGTTTGACTGGTGGTATGATATGTGGGGAAATTGGCAGCAAGCCCTTATGAAAGCACTTTGTGTGGGTGCTGTGCTCATTTTTGCTCTGCTACTAATCTTTTGTTGTGTAGTTCCTCTTGTTCGCTCCCTAGTGAGGAGAGCACTGTCCCGGCAGGCGACTATAGCTGCAATGTCCAGAGTGGTGGGAGGACCGTTTGGAGCGGCATCCTCCTGGACCAACACGAAAACGGATGGCGACATAGACACCTTGGATGCAGTCCTGACCATAGCTGAAGTTCGGCCGTTCCGTGTGTGAATACTCCGGGCGGGAGACCTGCAGCATGCCTGCCCCCCACGACATGTAGGATTTTTTCTGATTAGGACAGACTGTCCGTTATAATAGTCTGAAATGTTATTAGTGAACCTTTTACTTATCTTTGTATTACATATATCTGTTTTTGTATTGGGTTTGTAATAGATTTTGTAGTCCTGCTGTATATGCAATATATTCATGGGAGGTCATTTTATGGTGATCCTCCCCTCCCTTCCTGATGTACCCCCTTTGCTGCTGTTGGTTGACTCGCAGTGAGTAGTTTGTGAGCCATGCCTGCCATGGACCCCGAAGGGGGGCCGTGCCTGTGGCGGGCTGGGAGTGGAATTTCCCTAGGACTTAGGGTTTTTGCCCTCCCTCCTAGGCTGGATGGACAGGATTGTGTGTGGGACTCCATGGAGTCCCAAAGGGGGGAAATATAAGAATATTATTTAGCACTATATAACATAGAATACAAGTATTATGATATTATTAAAAAGTATGCCAAATATCCATGATGTAATCATTACAATGTAAACATTATAATGTAATCAACACAATGTAATCAACTGAGTATGTATTTGCACCTTTTGTTAGTCTGAGATTCTGTTAGCTACTTTATGTTAGTCCTGAATCTATGAATATTCACTTTTATTAATGTATATTTCATCACTATGTTAAAGGACAAATATATTATCAACCTTTTAGTTAGACAATGTGTAAAAGGCTGAAACTGCCAAGGTTTACTACTGAAGGAAGGGATTCGCCTGAGTTCACCAGAAGTTCACGGCTGAGCATTTTTAAAAAACCAAGTGGAGCTGCTCGCGCCACCATTATGTTCAGCCGAGAGACCAAACGGTAAAAGAAATGATGGACAAACTTATCACCTAGGGGTGTGGATTAAGGGAAAAAACAATTATTGTGAATGGCTGAAGGAATGATGACGCTTCAGTGACGAGATATTGTTAAATGATAAGAACTTATATAAAAATTGGTGTAAAACAGTACTGGTCACACCTTACGTGTCCAGCCTTGGTTGTAACTTCATTGTTGCAATAAAGACTGAATTCTGGATACTGCACAAGCGGCCCTCTGACTTCTGATTTGGCGGGGAAGGAGAAAAAACCACAACACAACATGTCCAACTTGATGTGTGGCCCAAGTTATTAGAGATGACCCGGATGACCTACCGGGATGTACAAACGGTTGCATGAGGAAAAACACATACACGGTCATAACTACCGCCAAGCGGTTTTATTGGACGTCAGACCCTCCGCCTCCTCTCATTCTTTGCTCCAACTTTATAATTTTCTCCCAGAGTCTCATTCTCTCAGACTCGCACAGCACGGCTCTCAGCTCTCCGGCATCAGACTCACGCAGCAGCACGGCTCTCAGCTCTCCGGCATCGCTCGCTCCGAGTCCTTTGCGGATTCTCCAAAGCCCGGGACCTTACCACAGTACCGCACAGCGTACGCTCACACTCCATCAGGTAACCCACCCCGCTCAGCCCCCACACCCTGGCGGCGCCCAACAAAAAAACCCCACACGCTCCTCAATATAAAATTATAATTTTTTAAATAAATATAAAATAATAATAAATAATTAAATAAATAATTTTAAATGATAATAAATAATAATAAGTAAATCCCACTCCCATGACGTCACATCGTACCAGCACAACAACTCCCCAAACTCCACCCCCCCCCCCCCCCCGTGACCTTTATGACCTTTATGAACCCGTATTTTCCTATACTCTCTGGTATCCCAAAAACCCGCATACATACCAGCCCTTTGCGGATAAGATTAGCTACCCCTGGAGTAGACTAAGTCAATCAAAAACCTTTAACCTAGAAAGGATTTTTCACCATTGTAACAACTTAAGCTCTTTACAATCAATTGTAGTTTTGGCACCCATGAAGAATGCCTTCCTTCCCTCTTTCCTTGCTGCTTCTACCTTAGGCCATGGTTTCTTCCGTGTTTCTTTGTCCTTTGCCGTCAGATCTTCACCAAAGTGAAGTTTCTGGGATTTCAGAAATTCTGAAGTTTTTGCATTTTTCCATATTTTTTCTATTGTTGATCTTGGGGTAAATCGAAACAGCACTGAATGGGTCCTGCCCTCTTGCTTTCTGCCAATTCTGTGGCTGACGTCCACATGAAGGTGCAGCACTTCACCTACTTCTGGGACGACACGGCAGATGTTGATGAACTTTAATTTGATGTCTTCTTCTTCCTCGGGTAAACCATACAGTCTTAAATTCCACCGCCTCTGATACCTCTCTGCCTCGTTGACCTTATCTTCAATTTCTGAGATCCTCTTCTCATGACTAGCATTAACTGTTTTGACTGTCTGCACGTCTTTCTTCATCTCCTGAATTTCTTGAAAAAGAAATTCGGACTGCTCTTTTAGAGCTTCAATAGACTCTGTATTCTTTGTTATAACTGTGTAAGACTATTGGTACTTTCTTTAATTTTTATTGCTATCATTCTCATGATATTTTCCTGCAGCTCAGATAAACTAGGTTCACCTTTTCCTTTTTTAGGGAGTGCTGGTGACGGAGTTTGGTAGTGTGAAGGCATCAGCATTGGAGCTTGCGTAAGAATGAGAATCAGCTCTTGCATCCATTAAACTATTTTCATGGATTTCTCTAAAGTTTACTTGTTTTTCCCTCTACCTTGTCTTGTCCTCTTTTCTTAGCCACTGTGTTCTGACGAGGCTATTGTCACTTTTAAGCCAGCGCTGCAAACGGCAGCGTGAAGTCGAACGCACCCACAGATAAATACAGCAATCGTACACACAGACAGAGAAACAGGAGGGAAGGAGGCGCGCGACAAAATGAGTGACTGCAGGAAACGGAGTAAAATTTGGAAACGTTTCAATTGCATAGATAATACAAAGGCAGAGTGTAGTGCTTGCAAGGTTAAAATCTCATATCGATCAGGCTCTACAAATACCCTGCATTAGCACATGAGAACTGTACATCCATCAGTGCAGTGGGAAGAAAAAAGACAAATGAACCTGCTCTAATGAAAGAGACAGTTTGTCTACTGCAGTTTGTCAATGTCTACACCATCATCCAGTACAGCACCACAACCACATAGACCTACAACCTAGAGCAGTTTGTGCAAAAAGCTATGACTCCAGTAAAACAGAAAACAATTGAACTGGCTAAAATAATTGCACGTGATTTCCAACCATAATAATTCATTTCACTAATAATTTGACATTATTTCTGGTAATAAATTCATTTAAGCACCAAAAAAAATCTGAAGAGCCACTTGGGAGCCGAAAGAGCCGGCTCTTTAAGTGAGCCGAGCCATAAGAACCGGCTCTCTTAACACTAGATTTACCGAGTTTTTATTCTCTGCTGAGAGTCCCAAGGTGTTTGTCACCCCTGCTGTGATTTTCGCAGGTCTTCAGCCCCATCCTCCTCCTGCTTTTGTTGTGCAAACACACCCATTACCTGTGAGGCCTGGCGCATTTGCATTTTTTACTCAGAGTAGCTCAAATCCAAGGCAGGCTAAACCTCTGTGTGTGACATGGAAACCTTCACAAAAGTCTGCCATATCTATACCAAATATCCCACACGCTGACTGACCTGCAAATATGAAAGACACACATTCACAAAATATATGGAAACACAAGTCTGTGTTATTTATAAAACAAATTGAGTGAAAATAGAATGAAAAGTTGCTAATAGAATGAAATGAATAAAATGAAAACATGCTAACACTTCAGTCTCCAATGCATGTTTGTATATAAATGTCATAAGCTGAGTGAAGTCATGGTCCATGGTTTTTGGCATGCTCATACACATACAGAATAAAATGTCATTTCATTTTCATTGGCCATCACTGAATTATAACACCAAAAGTGAATTTTGTTTTTGTGTGATCTCTCCAGCTTTGCATGTTTGGCTGTTCACGTTAAAATTGATGTATCCGTGCCTCAGTTCCAGGTTCATCTCTTCGTCATCTTTCTGCCTTTTGTCTCAGTGGTTACTGTCCCACACAGTCTGTCTATCTTTCAAAGTCTGTGTTTGCAGCGTTTGAAAACCCAGTGACCATCATCCCTGTATTTGGCAATGGAGTTCCTTGGCTAGAAGAATCGGAAACAATCTTCTTTTTCCTTTCCACCCTGTAGATGCTTTGTACAGAACGTAGGCATTCACGGCCACCAAGTCCAGCATGTTGTAAAACACAGCTACTGGCCACTTGCTTGTTGCTGCTCGTACTGAATACATGCGCGCCATTCTAAACACTGACGTGGAGAATTCCTCTCCCTGTGCAGTGTCCTTTGCCAATGGAGGAAGTTCACGGCAAACGTTATTCACCATGCCCAGTAAAGTGAAGCAGTCTGTGTGACAGTGACAGTGAGGTGAAGAAATTGTCCATTGTGACATTTCTCCCGTCATCCAGAAATGACTCCATCAGACTCATGACCACGTTCTCTGCCAGCCTTCACCAAGAACTGTGCTGAAAGTTTCACTCCAGGAGAACACATGAACATAGATGTACAGCTGTTCTCGACCAAGGTTCATTGTCCATGCAGTATATTTACATTTACATTTACATTTACAGGATTTGGCAGACGCCCTTAGCCAGAGCGACTTACATAAGTGCTTTGAGACTCTGCAATGAATTTCCGATGCTAGCTCAATAAGGACCCCAGCTACGAATACTATCTCTGAGAACGCCATTGAGTAGTGCAGAATTTTTATTTTATTTTATTTTTTTAAAACACACACCAGAAAAAGAGTCGAGTAAGAATATAGAAGTTCTACGTCAGGTATTTCTGAAAAAGAAAAGTTTTGAGTCGTCGCTTGAAGACATTCAAGGATTCAGCTGTTCGGACATCTAGGGGGAGTTCATTCCATCAATTAGGTGCCAGGACAGAGAAGAGCCGAGATGCGTGTCTTCCTTGTGCCTTGAGGGGAGGTGGGACCAGTCGAGCAGTGCTGGAGGATCGGAGAGATCGTGGTGCAGAGCGGGGTGTGATGAGGTCCTTTAGGTAGGATGGTGCCAGAGAATTTTTGGCTTTGTATGCGAGCATCAGTGTTTTGAATCTGATGCGTGCAGCTACAGGAAGCCAGTGGAGGGAGCGCAGCAAAGGAGTGGTGTGGGAGAACTTGGGAAGGATGAAAACAAGACGAGCAGCTGCATTCTGAATCAGTTGGAGGGGACGGATGGCGCTCAGTGGTAAACCCGCTAGAAGCGAGTTGCAGTAGTCAAGGCGTGAGATGACGAGGGACTGGACGAGTATCTGGGTAGCCTGGGTGGAAAGAAATGGACGTATCCTCCTGATGTTAAAGAGGAGAAACCGACAAGAGCGAGAAAGACTGGTGATATGTGAGGAAAATGACAACCGATCATCTATGGTAACTCCAAGGTTTCTAGCAGAAACCGAAGGACGGATCAGGGAGTTGTCAAAGGAGATCGCAAGGTCCTGGAGGGGGGATGAGTCAGCCGGGATGTAAAGCAACTCAGTTTTACTAGTTTTGAGTTTTAGCTGGTGAGTGGTCATCCAAGATGAGATGTCTGCCAAGCATGTAGAGATCTTAGTGGAGACATGAGTGTCTGAGGGAGGGAAGGAGAGGATGAGTTGAGTGTCATCGGCATAGCAGTGGTAGGAGAAGCCATGTGAGGATATAACTTCGCCAAGAGATTTAGTGTAGAGGGAGAATAGGAGAGGGCCAAGAACCGAGCCCTGAGGGACACCGGTGGAAAGACAACGTGGAGTAGATGTGGATCCATTCCATGTCACTTGGTATATCGCATCCAAGCCGGACAAATTTGGGATCAAGTTCTGGATGGCCACGGATTTGGAGACCAAATACGTCTGCAACGTGTCCCCTAACTTGGGAAAGGACCCCAGTCACCAGAAAAGGGAGAGGCTGGCAGAGAACATGGTCATGAGTCTGATGGAGCCATTTCTGGATGACGGGAGAAATGTCACAACGGACAATTTCTTCACCTCACTGGCACTGTCACACAGACTGCTTCAGCGCAAAACAACACTACTGAGCACAGGGAATAAAGTTTGGTATGAACTTCCTCCAATTTCAAAGGACACTGCACAGCAAGAGGAATTCTCCGCGTCAGTGCTTAGAAGTGGCAGTGTCTCCTTGACAATTTATGCACCTAAAAAAACAAGATTGTGTGTGTTCTGAGTTCCTTGGACCAAGATGTGGCGATCTGTGAAGGCAGAAAGAGGAAACCCAACACGATAACAGACTATAACCACATGAAGGTATGTGAATGTGTGTATAATTTTACATCAGTGCTACAATGTTTTCTGATATGTACTATACAGGCCTATATAGAAAGAAGGTAGAAAAAAGCAAATACACTCATGACTCTCTCTCTCTCTGCTGTTATAGTGTGGTGTAAATGTGTTGGACCAAATGGCGCGCATGTATTCCGTAAGAGCAGCAACATGCAGGTGGCCAGTAGCTGTATTTTACAACATGCTGGACCTGGTGGTGGCAAATTCCTACGTTCTGTACAAGGCATGTACAAGGTGGGAAGGCAAAAGAAGATTATTTTTGAGTCATCTAGCCAAGGAACTCCATTGCCAATTTATGCCACAAAAGGCTATGGGGACAGAGGAAGGCTGCTGCTGTGCCAGGACTTGTATGGACAACTCAGTGTCAGGTACAGGAGAACTGCAACAGAAACCGCAGCAGGTTTACCAGTGCAAAGTGTTACAAATTCACTTGCGCCAAATGCAGGGATGATGGTCACTGGGTCTGCAAACACTGCAAAGTTTGAAACACTCAATTTTTTTTATAAATAAAACAGACTTGTGCTTCCATATATTTTGTGAATGTGTGTCTTTCATATTTGCAGGTCAGTCAGCATGTGGGATATTTGGTATAGATATGGCAGACTTTTGTGAAGGTTTCCATGTCACACACAGAGGTTTAGCCTGCCTTGGATTTTAGCTGCTCTGAGTAAAAAAATGCAAATGTGCCAGGCCTCACAGGTAATGGGTGTGTTTGCACAACAAAAGCAGGAGGACAATGGCCCAAGAAACTCTCAGCAGGGATGCTAGTAGGTGTTAGGCCCAGGGAATTTACGCAAATTTGCGTAGATTTGGCAGTTCTAGTGTTAAAAGAGCCGGAATTCCCATCACTAATTTGTAACGCAGTTGTCTCGCGGGCGACCTTGTTTGCTGCCCTCCAATCAGGATGCCTCGCGCGGAACGAGCGAATTCAAAAGGATGGGGAGGCGCCGCCATTATTCCGTCAGGCTGCAGCGGTCAGCAGATATTACAGTCGCGGGTTTGATTATAGCTGAAAGCGATGCAGGACAATACCATTAAGGGAAACCACTTTCTAGTCACTAACAGGAGGAAGCGTCTGCGGCACGGTAAGGCGTTTGTGGGGAATGAGTTCGTAGCTGTGACTGCTACTGTAGGTAGCTAGTTGCTTTGGACATGGTTTTAAATGCTCGTAGTGTAAGAAGACATACTGATTGCCTAATATGGGTATTCGAGCGTTCGAGACACATCGTGCATTAGGGAAACACAAACGCTATGAGTCCTCAAAGACGACTTCACTACCCATCCAGAACTACGTTCAGTGTGGGTCTAGTCCGCCAGATACTGCTTTGGAAGTTCAAACCACCGCCGAAGTTACAGCTTTGGAGGTATTGTGTTCGACATCTTTTTCTGAGTTTTCAACAAGAGCAACACTTACAGTACGACCGAAGTGCCCAACCTCTCCACCGAAGTCTCTATACACGGTGAGCCACCATAATTTGTACAGAGCCAGAAGTGAAATACACACAGTGTATTTCGATCGATGTTCCCGGATTCAGTCATAGTAAAGTTGTTCACCTGCGGGAGGGATAAGACCGCGTATATATCTATATTAGTATTGCACCGTTCGTCCATCGTGAGCTAAGGTCAGCTGTGAATGACGACAGTTTTGTAATTATGTTCGAGATAATGTTCGAATGTAGCCCATCTTTTAATAATAATTGCGTATATGCTATTTTTTTTCTTTTTGAGGTCTTGTGTCTTAATTGTGATGTTGAAGTCTGTGCAGCAACCCTGTTAAAAGTACTCAAGTCTCACTACTTTAGTGAGAGTAAAGGAGTATCCAGAACAAAAGAGTACTGGAGTAGCGAGTTGGTTTGCTAAATCAGAAAATTAACAAACCCTCAGTTGCGGGCTTTTCCGATCAACAGTACAGACAATTAAAGAACCGAATCTAAAATTAAAATATTCTCTCCAAATAAAACAAACATAATGTGCGCAAATAAAAGACCATATGATGCGTTCGATTATCTCTCAGAACTTGGAAATTCCAAATTGAGTGACATCACGTCCGACAATCTCCCGTTCGAGCTACAGTACCACAACTCGGAACAAACATGGCTGCCTCCATGAATGCGCTGCTGTGTGTAGTTGCTTTATATTTTAGCAGTTTTGGAGTAAGATTATTATTTCCGAGAGACAAACACACAAGAGACAGGAACTAGTCAAACCACATTAAAAGCTTTTATAAAGCATTTTAGTACATTCATAGCGATGTATTTTTTCGAGAGGCAAGCGAAATATAAACAAACCAAAAAACCTAACAAGTCTGGTAAAAATGTGATGTTGTATGCTAGGATACTGTTTAAGGCGACATGGTATTCTCTAAATCGAACACTTGCAATTACATTTATTATTAATAATTATAAATAGATAAACAAAGTAAACATTTTAAGATTTGTAAAATAGAATTACTGTTGTGTGTAAACCGCAATGCCGACATGACGTCACAGGGGAATCTCAGGTAAGAACATTCTGTCCAACATCAACGTTAGAAAGGAGGCATGTTTCCGACGGGATTTTTTTTATCCAAGTTCCGCCTAAGAGAGAGAATCGAACGCAGGTATATTACCTTTTTTAATAATCAAAAAACAACCACGGTACACCCATTGGGGAGATTTCATTGGCTTACAGCTCGTGCGGATATGAACTGCATGTGAGATATGTGGAAGGCAGGGCTAGCAGGCGGGAGATGGATGTCACTCTTCTTAGTGTAGAGAATAATAAACAGTGAAGGAGAACTCCTTAGCTATACGTACCACTACAGTGTCAGAATGTTAAGTGGTTCTTTTTATAATTAAGCATGTGCTCCATCAGTCATGTTTCTGTTGACGATCTTGGATATTTGTGCCGACGTCTTGCAGAAGAAAGTTTTAATATGTTGCCCAAAGTTAGGAATACTCCGTAATTTGTGTTTGCTTACATGTATGTACTCTAATTGTTTAGAAGTTGGAGTTTTGTTTAAATGTAAAATGCCTTATATTGGGTAAAAAAAAATCACGTAATTAGGGCTGCAACGATTCGAGTAACTCGAATAACTCGATTACTAAAAATCTCAATGCAAATTCTTTGCTTCGATGCTTCGTGTAATCCGGACAACTACGTACTGCTTAGTGATCGGCGTGTTTCAATCGGCGGATTAATACTGTCGCACAGTGCTTATTCTGCATTACGTGTAGCAGGGTTGATTTGATGGCGCAATGGAGGAAGACAGGGAAAATAGCGAGGACAGTCAGAGAAAAAGACGAAAAATGTCTGTCTAAAGTTTGGGAACATTTCAAACAAAAGAAAAGCGAAAATACTGTACAGTGTGTCCATTGTAAAACCGAATTAGTTTACCACAATAGCACAACGTCAATGATTCAACATCTCAACAGAAAGCACCCAGTCTATGGAACCAGTCCACAGAGCGGAACCAGTATACAAAGTAAGCGCGAAAAGTATAACAAGATTCAGCCTAAGCAGCCCCTAGTTTTCCTCAGTAAAAACACTGTTAACACAACAGCAGTCAAAATGATGCTGTCGTAGTTTAACACGGAGCTGGAGCCTGTCTGTACACTAAGAGCAAAGAGACGGTTCTGTTACAGAGATGGCGAACTCAGGTGGAGTGAAAGAAAACAACAGCAGTGCTTGCAATCGCTACTAAACCTTTACTGGTAAAGAGCTGGTGAGAGTCCGTAATCAAACCAGCTGTTAAGCTGAAAGGTGAAGAAAAGCCATGTTTTCAGCTTCATTAGTTGGAGTGATACCTGCAGCATGCAGGGGTGAGTCTAAAGGGAAGCATGGGGTTTACTCAACTAGATCTATTTCAAGGCTTTAGTAATATTATTTTGCAGATTGATTAATATGAATAGTATTACATAATTATAATATAAATATAACAAAAATTACCCCCTGACAGCCTTGGGTTAGTGAAACTGAGACACTGAATTATCCAACCGCCACATGCTCCTTTAAAGGCTCACACACACACACACACACACACACACTCATTTTGTAACACACTTAAACACACACAGATCTTACTCACATTCACTTACACACACAAACATTCACTCATTCAGGAGATACAATCCTGTCAGGACTTTTTTACGCCTCCTACAAATGTACAAGAACACAGAGAGTAAAGGCCATTTTAATTCATGCCTTAAAGATATATGTATACCTTTTCTCAGTAATTTTGACATCATTTTATTTTTGCATTTAAGAAAGTGTTTTCTTTTAAAAAGCAAAACAAATATGTCCATAAATGCACTAAAAGGGTTTAGTTCTTTTGGCAGGGGTCTCTGCTGGCTATCCTACGTTCTCACGTGAAGAAAATCGTTCCCTACCACCTGTCAAATCCTAAAATGATCCAAAGGTTAATCCTGTGTTCCCCATCTCAGCTGAATAACATTTGCTGTCAATTTATTTACCAGTTATTCTTAGCTGGGGTAGGCTTCTTTGTCTGGCAGGACCCCAACTTTCCCTCATGGCAAGGATGAAAGTGGACTGTAAAATGCATTCATGTTGTAGTTCAGTACTCTCATACTGCTATCCAATGAACTTGATCTTGGTTGTGGTTTGCATGCAAGTCAGCTGTGGTATGAGCTGGAATGGTTTGGGGAGGAAAACCGCCTTGATGGGATGGCTGGATACCACTGGTAACAGCCTCACATAAGTCAACGAAAGATGAGATGCAGGAGAAAATGCATTTAATTTGGCAGATATACTCAAGTAAGACTACAAAACGTTCACTGAATACCCTAAGATTTCCTCCCCAACAAGTCACTTGATTAAGTGTACCTCGTCCCTACCCACCTCTGCATATTTGACATTTTATTACACATTTCAGGTGGGAACGTGAACTTGGTTGCTGCATAGGATGGAAAGGGCTTCGGACATGAGTTTGTCAGATGAGGTAAGGCAACTGGGGGAGAACTGACAGCTAAAACTGAGGACGGGCTGTTGTATCTGGGATGGCCAGTGGGTGCAGTGGCCTTTCAGTGTCATTGTGCCTGCTCTGTAAAGCATGAAGCAGCCTCATGGAGAACCCTATCCTCATGCAGGAGGATTATGCGGATATCCGGGCCTATTTCTCCAAGGCTGAATGGGTTCAGCTGCAGAGATGCGAGAAGGTGCACTACAGGAACATGAAGAGGAACCACCAGGCCATGTTGGATATGGGTAGGCTTTGGGCTCCGGCATTAGACTTGGATGAGTACCAAGACTGCAATGAGAGCCTTTATTAGTCCCACCGGTGGGAAATTTGCATAGTCTGCAACTGTGTTTTCTCTAGGGCTGAATTCCACCACTCCAGTGTTCATGAGAAGAAGCCGATCCAGCGGGGTGATGGAGGAGAGGTTGGGCGGCGACAAATGCAGCAATTCGGAGGAGTGGACGTCTCACCTTCTGAGAAGGAGCCCGGGGGACAAGGCGAGTGGAGGTGATACTGCCAGTCAGAGGTTTCCTGCTGTGACGGGTGATTCCTTCAAACAGTGTCAGGCATTCATCTGTGTCGTTAAAGGATAAGGCAAAAGTTCCGGGGCCTGGTTTGGGTCCCTGGGCTGTGTCGACCTGGAACTCTTGCAGCTCCTAGCCACTTTTGTGTATGTTTCACCCCACACAACTGGAACTGGGACCTTTATGCTGAAGCATGTAAGACACAAAAAGTTTGTAGGTTCACAATGACTTTATTTGAAACTACACCGTCATTCCAAAACAATGGAGGTTGAGCAATTTGTTTTATTTGTTAGTTACTTGAGGGATTGATCACAAATTATTTATATTTTGCTTATATGAACCTATCACATGTATATGACGTCTCACTAATAAGCGCTGGCAAGTTTCACCCCTTGCACCGGCGATATTAGACAGAACTATATTGGTAGCGATTGAAGCGTCTGATACAAAAAGATGGAGATGCAAGCAAAAAATGTATTGGTTGATGCATTAAATGGGATTCTTTTTGTATTCCATGTGTCTGCTCAATTTTTGCTCTGCTGCATCTCTTTTTCTGCACCTATGAGTAATTTCCAAGTTAGCGCCAGTGCTTGTGGTCAACCAGTCAGCAAGTTTAATGCTAACTTGGAAATTACTCATAGGTGCAGAAAAAGAGATGCAGCAGAGCAAAAATTGAGCAGACACATGGAATACCAGCAGGGTGTCAGAGAGGTTAAAAAAGAGGAGGGGGAATACCTGATATCTGAGGGTGAAGGGACTGCGAATGAGAGCCCCCCCAAGGTGAAATGGAGTGTAGATGGGTCTCTTTGCAAATGTCACTTTTCCATTCTGAAGTGACATAATTTCTGTGTTTTAATTTCGAAAGCAGCCAACGGTAGGTCACACCAGAAATGGACATAATTTCAGTTTAATGTTTATACTTGAAGTAATTTGTTTGGTTTCTGCTCCTTTTTTACTATTAAGCAAATAGAAGCACCTGTATAGATTTGAAGTGAACAGCTTATTCTGTCTTGTTTTTTTTCGTGACAGAAGGTGAAGGGTGCAGCGGTTCAGGATGTGACTGAGGTGGAGCTGATTGGTTCTCTTCTTTTAGTTACTGGTGGGTGGAGCAAACAGTGTGCGAAACCTCCAAACCGAGGTGATTTTAGCTACCAACATATACCATCAAAACTGCAAATGTTTTGGTACATTTGAAGGTAATAGTTTGTGCTTCAGGTTGCCATTTCAAACCAGCAGTGTTAGTACTCAGTAAAGTTCAGGCATGTCGGAGATTGCAGTGTGAATAGCTGACTGTGAACATGAACTGCGTATGGGCTAACGAAGGCTCTTTGGAAGATACGTTTGCCTTCACTATTTTTCTGACTTTTTTTCTATTAACTTTTTTCCCTCTCAGTACTGACTGACTTGTTTTCATCTTGCCCCCAGCAAGGAGAATGAATGAATCTCACCCCAAGGAGTATGTCAGACAACTGAGGGCTGGAACTGTCAACACATACCAGGATTCCCCAACTTCTGTCAACACACTGACATCACAGCAGGGTTCCCAGGGTACGAAGACTTTCAATATAAACAGAGACTGTAAAATACACAGGCAGACTCGCACAAAGAAGTCCCATCGGTGTTCTGAGTGTGGGAAGAGCTTCAGTCTTTTAGGAAACCTAAAGATACACCAACGGATTCACACAGGAGAGAGGCCCTACCAGTGCTCCCAGTGTGAGAAGAGCTTCAGTCATTTAAGTCACCTGAAGACACACCAGCGGATTCACACAGGAGAGAGGCCCTACCAGTGCTCCCAGTGTGGGAAGAGCTTCAGTGATTTAAGAAACCTAAAGACACACCAGCGGATTCACACAGGAGAGAAGCCCTACCAGTGCTCTCAGTGTGGGAAGAGCTTCAGTGATTTAAGAAACCTAAAGACACACCAGCGGATTCACACAGGAGAGAGGCCCTACCAGTGCTCTCAGTGTGAGAAGAGCTTCAGTCAGTCAGGAACCCTAAAGAAACACGAACTGATTCACACAGGGGAGAGGCCCTACCAGTGCTCCCAGTGTGGAAACCGATTTAATGAGTTAAGATGCCTAAAAAGACACCAGCGGATTCACACAGGAGAGAGGCCCTACCAGTGCTCCCAGTGTGGGAAGAGCTTCAGTCAATTAAGTCACCTGAAGACACACCAGCGGATTCACACAGGAGAGAGGCCCTACCAGTGCTCCCAGTGTGGAAACGGATTTAGTGAGTTAGGACCCCTAAAGAAGCACCAGCGGATTCACACAGGAGAGAAGCCCTACCAGTGCTCCCAGTGTGGGAAGAGCTTCAGTGATTTAAGAAACCTAAAGAAGCACCTGCGGATTCACACAGGGGAGAGGCCCTACCAGTGCTCCCAGTGTGGAAACCGATTTAATGAGTTAAGATGCCTAAAAAGACACCAGCGGATTCACACAGGAGAGAGGCCCTACCAGTGCTCCCAGTGTGGGAAGAGCTTCAGTGATTTAAGAAACCTAAAGACACACCAGCGGATTCACACAGGAGAGAAGCCCTACCAGTGCTCTCAGTGTGGGAAGAGCTTCAGTCAATTAAGTCACCTAAAGACACACCAGCGGATTCACACAGGAGAGAGGCCCTACCAGTGCTCCCAGTGTGGAAACAGATTTAATGAGTTAAGAAGCCTAAAGAGACACCAGCGGATTCACACAGGAGAGAGGCCCTACCAGTGCTCCCAGTGTGGGAAGAGCTTCAGTCAATTAAGTCACCTGAAGACACACCAGCGGATTCATACAGGAGAGAGGCCCTACCAGTGCTCCCAGTGATTTTCTTGATTAGGATACATTGAGACGCACCACCAGACCCATACAGTTCAGTCAGTCCATTAAATGTTTGTTCTTGATTTTTTCTAAATTGTATTTCGGAAATACCTGTATGTTGGGTCCCCCTCATTAGTCGTGTTGATGTTTAGGATTTGTTTGACAAAGATTCAGAGGCAGTGTTTTTTAATAGTTAGAATATATTGTGAAGGTAGTCTTTGACTGCAAAGCAGTTTTATAAACTGTTAAATTGCACGGTTGTGTATTTTACAGAAGATGATTCGGCTCACGTGAAACAGAATTCAGAATTTTATTTCAGTAAACTTTTCTGTTTGAAATAGCTCCCTGTTCGTAAGTCTAGATATGATGACAGCTGAGCTAGGGCGTGGCCTCTGCTTCGTAATGTCTCCACCTACTGAGACATGTATAGACAATGGATTGTATTAGGTTACATGTGTAATACGTCACGATTTGTGTGTAGGGGCCATTTTACCAGGGAATGTCGGAGATGTCCGTCACACAGATGCATGAAGTTCTGTATTTGTTTTCAATGTTAAAGAAAGTTTCATATAAACTAAATGTATAGTGAGGGCTCAGGACTATGAAAAGCTGTATTTTGTTCAGGCAAATGGGACTGAGGCATTTCTTCGTATCATTTGAAGGACGTAATCTATCACACAGTTAACCAAAAAGTGTAAATGCAGGCGCAATGAGGCGCCGTAACACTATCTTAAATTTATACATGAATTGCCAGCTTTGTGTTACAGTTGGGTGCCCAACATAAACTCAAAAAAACTAAAAAAGAAACTTTAGATATACACTCAATAAATACAAAAGGGACCAGCGACTGCGACATAGATGATTTGCAACCTCAAGTTCATCAGTCGGTTCTCCCTTTTACATGAGCTCAGTGGCTATAAAAACTCCCACGATTAGATGATAGAAATGTACTTTGTCCTTAGGAACAAAACTAGCTAGTCTGACTTATTATTAATGAAGGCTTCCATATATGGCAAACCACAAGATGCCACTGCCTGAGCATGTCTGTTGCAATTAATTTAGAATGACCTTGGGAGGCTAGCGAGTTAATTTGGTGTTAGTGGAAAATGACAAAATTGGTAGCCTTCCTGCACATTAATTCGATTCGATGTTACGCCATTTCCAGGTGTGTCGGTGCCCAGTATGAAGCTAATCGCCGCATTATATGTATGAAAAGAAGACAGAATAGCAAAAAAATTGAGAAAAAATTCTACCTAGATCACCACTAGAGGGAGCTCACACATTCTGTCGTACTTGCCACAGTAACAACAGTAATGTATAGGAACAGAGTTAGAAGACAGTAGTTTATATATAAAAAATGCAGTTTCATTAATCTAATTGGGTGGGCCCAGCTGTCAATACCACCCAGACCTAACCATAGGTCTGCCTCTGCGTCAGTCCATCTACGAAACTGGACAGAAAATTTACAACCGTTCTGTTTAAGTGGTTATATTTAAGGAATGTCACATTAGTAAATTCACGCTTTACATGAACATCTGAAATCGGCAGAGACAAAATCGGCAGTACAGGCAGACCAATGTCTTTGAAACTCCTTTTTCTTTCAGCACCCTCTTACTGCAAAACCTCAATCCAAAGTACTCCATGTTGTTCATCTGTGTGAAACTGCAACAGAAGAGCTCTCTCCACTGGTTTTCTAATTCACCAAGGGAACAGGAAGGCCCTCTTTTGGTAGGCTGCCTACTGCAGGCTCTCTTACCCGGGGTTGTAGGATCTCCAGCTTACTCAAGTGACTCTGTAAGTCACATTTGATACTGTGTCCGGAAGCAGTCCATGCTGCGCTTAGGAATGACATCTGTTTTAGTGTAGAATTGTCTGTAGAATTTACTGTAAATTCTTAGCAAAAAAAAGCTGCCAGAAAAGTATTGCAAAATTGCTGTTAATCACTGTAAAACCCCCAGCTCCATGGGTGTCCCTACAGGTGGCTGCCCTTTGCTGCCAGGCTTGCTGTCACCTTTGTCTGTGCCCGTGTCAAGTAGAGCAAGATGGGGTAGGTGAAAAGAGAATTTCCCCAAGGAGAGTAACAAAGTATCTTCATGTCATTTAGAAAAGAATTACAAAATGTCTTTTACAGGTTTTGTCGTATGTAAATTACAGCAATTGTCTTTTTTAGACAGAAAAATAACAACTGTAATTTGGTTTAAAATATCTTGTATTCTATTCATATTATAGAAGTTACCTGCCATCTGGAATTGGCAATAAATACTATTAATACTTCATAATACTGTATGTTGTTGTAGAATGCTTTTCAAGTTAATTTTTGTTTTTTACATTAGCAGCTATGCAATTCATGCATATTGTTAAGTGCTTTAAATGAGACTAGGACTAAAATGACAGCCTGAGACAGAGACCCACAAAGAACAAACTCACATTAACTGGAAAGATGACATTAACTTGTCAATTTCAGGATAATATTCACACCTGTCAGCCACTCGATGGAATTCAACTTAGTCAGAGTTGCAACAAAGTCAAGCATTTTTAAAACTGACCATATTCTAGTTTTAAAGGCCCAATTTGAAATCAGGACTGGAAATCTATTAAGAACAACATGACATTAATGTTAGAATAATGTTATGATATTTTTTGCTGTTCCGTGTTAATGCAATAAAACAACTCTGGTCTAATAGCTCCCTGTCACTTTAATGCTGGATGTGTGTGCAATTTATAGCAAGTTAGGCAAACCACGGATTCAACCATTAAACTGCATTTTCATTCCACATTTTTCGACAGTTCGGTCCAAAAACTTATTCCACCAAATCAGCCGTAACAAATTCCAATAACTTCAACCTTCAAATGTATTAAAGTTGATCTTTTTCAGTGTGTTCCTAAATCTTATGATATAAGCAAAAGGTATAAATAATAGATTAAGAACAATTTCCATTTACATAGTGGAGAAGAGTCCTCATCTTTTGTACATGTCTCATGCTCAGAGTCCATCAATCACCTGAGGAGAGATTTCGTGGTTGTGCACTGTGTGTTGTGCTGTGGTGTGTCAGCACTGATCGGCAAATTACAAAGTTATTCTGAGTTGCAAACATTCACAAAATGTTTGCTGTAAAAGTTGTCTTTGTGATAATACTGTTTGTTTTCATTTACTAGATAAATGTGCATGTGTAATCATCCATCCATCCATTTTCCAAACCAAACCACTTATCCTACTGGGTCGTGGGGGATCCAGAGCCTATCCCAGAATCAATGGGCATGAGGCAGGGAGGCAGCCCATCGCAGGGCACACTCACACACCATTCACACCTACGGGCAATTTAGCAACTCCAATTAGCCTCAGCATGTTTTTGGACTGTGGGGGGAAACCGGAGAGAACCCCACGACAACATGGGGAGAACATGCAAACTCTGCACACATGTGACCCAGGCGGATACTCGAACCCGGGTCCCAGAGGTGTGAGGCAACAGTGCTAACCACTGCACCACCATGCCGCCCCGCATGTATAATCAAATCTTTAAAATTGTAGGTCACATGGTATTCTAAAGCAACAAAACTTCAACAATGAACATTCAACAATGATCCAAATACAATGATCTCATGTTCTCTTTAGAAGTTGAATCATTTGAATTCATACTAAATGGAAAACATTCAGCCAAACAGCAACTCTTACTAATTTGGGACATGTCAGAGGCATGTAAAAGACAAATATTTAAATATGTGCAGAGTTAAATCTGCTGCTTCTAAAACAGGTTACATATTGCCACTTTTTAGGCCAAAATGAGTTGTTACTGGTCTTTTACTGATCACGACGAAACGGAACTGCTAAATTTGTACAAATCAAGATGCATCTTTGATGAACTGACATGCAAATGGTCCTACTGGGTTGCTTTTGCCTGTGAATCGGTCTGTTTCGTAGTACCTCTTGACCGAGTTTGACGTGAGAATGGTGTGTTCCTTTGTTCGGTATGATTTTTGTAGTGCTTTGTCTACAGTACGTTTAGTGATATAGTAATCATGGCCCCTATGAAAGTGAACATGATTGCAGCAAACCAAAGAGGAAAGCAGTGAGGGTATTTGTAGAACGTAAAAAGGAAATTATAGCAAGACTTGAAGGTGGTGCACGTGAGTCTGTACTTAGGCAAGTTAGCTTTGGGTTGCATTGGGAAGTTGGGTTTCATTTTCACACCATGCATGCATGTGACCTGTAGGATTTACAAAATTACATCGCAGACATGGATTACTGATGATGAACAACTTGCAGTATATATTTGAGAAGAAATTAAAGTTATGAACATATATGACTTTATTAGTGGTAACGCAGGGTGGCATGGTGGTGCAGTGGCTAGCCCTGTTGCCTCATGCTTCTAGGAGCTGGGTTCAAGCCCCTGCTAGGGTTTCATGTGTGTGGAGCTTGCATGTTTTCCCCATGTTATCGCGAGGTGTCCTCCAGGTACCTCCATGCTCAGGCTAAACAGAGTTACCAAATGGTTCATAGGTGGTTATGTGTCAGTGTGCCTTGCAATGGGTGTCTCATCCTGGGTTATTCCCTGCTTTGCACCAATTGGTTCTGAACTGGATGGAGGTAGATGAGAACTGAGTTTCAAAATATTAAGTGTATAAAACCCAACCCTCACCTGCTGCCAGACAATGGCATTACAAATGCAGCAATTTCTGTGCAGGTTGTTTCAAACATTACGTTAAAAACATACATGGCAAATTTGAAGGACTTACTGAGCGCCTCATATGCTTCATTTAAGCTACCGGCAGAAAGCGTGACGCAAAGTGGTTTTTCTAGTTTCAAAGAAGCGCATCCTTCATTTTCACGCCATGCGTGCATGTCTTCATAATAAAAATTATTTTGTGTCCGCAAGCTAAATAAATAAATGTGTTGATGGTGAGCTACCGGGCGCTTTCTGAGGCTTATATTGTGAAGCCATATTCCTTGTTTAGCCGATTAACTTTGAGGATAAGTGGCGGTAACTCTGGCTTTTCAATATCACACCGCTAGTTTTCTTCACTCTTAAAAATGCTGAGTTGACGCTGTTGGCTTCGTACTTCAGGTTAACTTGACCCAAACTGAGTTGTTAATACCTAAATACTTGTAACCCATACAGTGCGGACCTGAAGGAGAATGGGCACGTCATGTAACTCTGCCAGTGAGAGGTGTCCTTGGAAGTAGCTGATCTGTACAGCCTTTTTTATTTTATTTTATTGTCACTTAAAGATTTACAAACAAAAAAGCACAATAATAGTTATATACAGTCAGCGTGTCAATTTAAAGCGCTCTCACAATCAGCACCCATTTGGCCCTGCCCTTCATGTCTCCAACCGGTTTGGCCAGTAGGTGTCGCTGGCCATCGTGTTCCTCCCTGTCTCTTGCCCTTCAGTCCCAGTGTGCTTAAGTCCCTTCTGTTTTCCCTGTTCCTTGGACTGCTGCATAGCTTAGTATGTTGAGCATTCATCTCAGACTGTTAGTGCTGACATATGATTGGCTGATTAGATTTAACAAGCAGTTGACCTGGTGTACCTAATAAAGTGGATGAATAAGGGAAAAATCAAATGTATTTTTCGTCATGGCAATATCTGACCATCAGTTACCTGCTTTCTTAGCTTCTGCCAAAAAACAAACTCTGACACCTTTTTGTACCGTGTTAGTGTCCAGGGCTTTTAAGTGAACTTCCCTCTTTAAACTACTCATAATGAGTATTAGACTTGTGAGATGTGTGTCAGGTTTGTATTGAATATGGATCATTAAAGTGTGTTTGATACAGGGACAAAAATTATAACTTAATTACATCCACCAGGGAGAGCAGTGATTATGAAAACTTCTTATCTTAACTTCACTACAAAAATGAAAATCTAAGCAATTATAATTTTCTTATATTTAGACAAAATTCCAGTTTCATTAATAAATTGATTATACTGCAATAAATGGCCTGTGAAATTTAAGAAATTGTTTCTGCTGTGAGGCAAAGATGGCCTAAAACTATCAAAATGTGTTTTAGTCAGTTTATTGATGAAGTTAGAATTTTGTATTTTACTTCACCGTCAAGCTGAAGAAGGAGTCCTATCGGGCCTTTTTGGCCTGTGGGTCTCCAGATGCAGCTGACGGCTACCGGCAGGCCAAGCGGGATGTGGCTTTGGCGGTTGCTGAGGCAAAAACTCGGGTGTGGGAGGAGTTTGGCGAGGCCATGGAGAACGACTTCCGTACGGCTTCGAGGAGATTCTGGTCCACCATCCGGCGGCTCCGGGCGGGAAAGCGGTGCAGCATCAACACTATTTATGGTGGGGATGGTGCGCTGCTGACCTCAACTCGGGACGTCTTGGGTCGGTGGAAGGAATACTTCGAAGACCTCCTCAATCCCACCGTCATGCCTTCCGATATGGAAGCAGAGTGTGGGGACTTGGGGGTGGACTCGCCTATTTCTGGGGCGGAGGTCACTGAGGTGGTCAAACAGCTCCTCGGTGGCCGGGCCCCGGGGGTGGATGAGATTCGTCCTTAAGGCTCTGGATGCTGTGGGGCTGTCCTGGCTGCGGCAGCGCGTGGACATCGGGGGCAGTGCCTCAGGACTGGCAGACCGGGGTGGTGGTCCCCCTCTTTAAGAAGGGGGACCGGAGGGTGTGCTCCAACTATAGGGGGATCACACTCCTCAGCGTCCCTGGTAAGGTCTATTCGGGGGTCCTGGAGAGGAGGGTCCGCCGGATTGTCGAGCCTCGGATTCAGGAAGAGCAGTGTGGTTTTCGCCCTGGCCGTGGAACAGTGGACCAGCTCTATACTCTCAGCAGGGTTTTGGAGGGTTCATGGGAGTTTACCCAACCAGTCTACATGTGTCTTGTGGACTTGGAGAGTGCATTCGACCGTGTCCCTCGGGGAGTCCTGTGGGGAGTGCTCCGGGAGTATGGGGTTCCGGGCCCCCTTTTAAGGGCGGTTCAGTCCCTGTATGACCAGTGCCAGAGCCTGGTCCACATGGGCGGCAATAAGTCGGACTTGTTTCCGGTGAGGGTTGGACTCCGTCAGGGCTGCCCTTTGTCACCGATTCTGTCCATAGCTTTAATGGACAGAATTTCTAGGCGCAGCCAGGGCATTGAGGGTGTCCGATTCGGTGACCTCAGGATTAGGTCTCTGCTTTTCGCCGATGATGTGGTTCTGTTGGCCTCATCGGACCGTTACCTTCAGCTCTCACTGGAGCAGTTCGCAGCCGAGTGTGAAGCGGTTGTGATGAGAATCAGCACCTCCAAATCCGAGACCATGGTTCTCAGCCGGAAAAGCGTAGAATGCTCTCTCCGGGTTGGGGATGGGGTCCTCCCCCAAGTGGAGGAGTTTTAGTATCTCGGGATCTTGTTCATGAGTGGGGGAACGATGGAACGGGAGTTCAACGGGCGGATCGGTGTGGCGTCAGCAGTCATGTGGGCGCTGCATCGGTCTGTCATGGTGAAGAGAGAGCTGAGCCAAAAGGCGAAGCTCTCGATTTACCAGTCAATCTACGTTCCTACCCTCACCTATGGTCATGAAAAATAAAAAAACATATGGTTCTGTACTGTGCTTGAATAAAACAGACACATTCCTTAGTGTGTTCTGTCTGTCTAATAGTCTGAAAGGCTGCTGATGGCTGCATATTCACGGGCTGGGGTGGGGGTGGGGGGCAGTCACAATGACATGTGAATGTGTCATTAACTTCTCTGCTTGGCCACAATGAAAAGAGATGTTTGCAGGGGATCAAGGTGAGGTTGTTTTCTTAACATAAGAATACTGAACCAATGGTCAAGCAGGGTGGTGGTAGTATCATGCTGTTTTACTGACAGTACTTTACATTACTACGTTGCACAAAGAGGATGGAATAATGAAGTAGCACTAGATAGATAGATTGGGAATTTTTTTGTCATAGTACCAGACTCAAAAAGAGGAACATAAAAGAAACACAGCATAATCAGTATTTACTGTAACCCTTTGGAGTGTGAGGCCTCTCACCCACTTTCAAAGTAGTCTGACATGCCTTAACATTTTACAGTTTTTCTGAATTGCTAAAACACGTTTCCTAAAATCTCCTCTCCTTTAATCAAACCACTAAGCACAAACCCTAAAATTCAAGCTAAACTCACAAAAAAATGAAAACACTACCAGTCAAAATAGTTTTTGGCATGTAAATTAGAAACTGTAAGACTATAATAAAAAAAAAGTATGGTCGTCTACTATGACTGATAACTAATATGTAACGTTTGCCGTATTCAGTCCTCCAGAAAAGTTACTGGAAAGAACAAAGCCATAAAATGTACCCAAATCACAAAATGGTTTGGAGCGCAAAAACAATTGGTGTGCATCGTTGTCTATGTACTGGGCATCGCAATTCATTAAACACACATCTCATTAGAAATGCCCCACCTTACTTCTGTTAAAAACTGTTAAAGCCAGAAAGTTGAATATGAGGCTAACTTAACTGCGGTAACATTAAGGCTGAGGTATACAGTCTGTGTGAATGGTTGCGACAGAGGTGAAAGGCCATGAACAATACTTTTTTCTTTCATTATCGGTAGTCACACAGTAAAAATAGTAAAACAGGTATAAACAGGCAAAATAAATACAATAAATAGGTGTCAGTAATGACAAAAAATATTAGGGGAACTCAGCAAACCGAGCAAAGTGGCAAACATAGTATGTCTTGATGCAACCGAACCAAACATCAGTGTCAACAATAAATGCACAAAATATAGCCTGCGTGCAATAAACTGTAAGGATGTTATATAAGTTCTTATGTAGTGCTTTTGAATGATTACTTGAATATGATTTGCGAATTGACGGAATACAGGGTTATGCAGGGCCGTGCAGAGATGTTTGAAGGGGCACATAGAACCAAGCTAAATAACGACCCACATTTATCAGGAATCTAATATGGAATTGCATCATACTCACTGTCATCGGGTGAGAACAATGCAAAGCAAACATAGCTTATGTTTTACCTGATGGGGCACGATGTTGCTGTTGAGGGGTTGCTGCTGCCCCTGCTGCTGATAGTGCTGGACGGCAGGGCTGTGTTGTGCACATACAGTGACGTTTTACACATTCTCCAGAATACTGTACATACTACGGCCACAAGTTTGCATCATGGTGCTGATCCAGAATCCTTCCCTTATCATGTATTCATTGTGCTATAATAATAAAGCAATAAGAATAGAAAATATACAATAATGTATTTATGATGATTCAGTTTGCTTGACTATCCACTCTGTGCAAGGCAGCAAGCTTATTAAATGTTTAAATTGTAGTGGTACAATAATTTTGCTTCTGTAAAATCTGCATTTTGTCATATTTGAAATATAAATCTAATACACTCTGTATATAATTATAATTTTCTTTAAAATACAGTGTGTGTTTTTATATCGTAATAGTCCATAATTATGTAGATATGCATGTTAGATAGTTTTTAGTGAAATATAAGCCCTCCAGAAAGGCAGGGGAAAGCCTGGTAACTTACTTTAAAACAAAATATGTTCCCTAAAATGGTGGACAGAGTTAGACCCATGACACTCTCACCCAGTTAGCTAGCGGCTAATGACCACCACTACTTGTGGAGTTAATAAAAGGACAGGTAATGTTTTGTCGCGCTGTTGCACACTGTGCAGACACAGCATTCTCATTTGTTTCAATTCGTCAGTTGCCACAAGACAATTTAAAGTGTACATAATCACCTAATACTCCTGTCTGCGATAGACAATAGTGTACGCTGTACACCTTTACTGGTTTTTGTTGCATCACTCTGCGTCTCCCAAATAATTTCTGTGTTTCCCCTACAGCTCTGCACCGCCCAGCCAGCAAAAAATGCACGTGCTCTTTGCGAGCTTGTTCCCGGCTCGTAACCAGCGCGCTCTGCCGTCAAGGGTGAGCATTGGTTAATGGTCATCATGTGACTGATGCAAGCCAGATATTTTTATTTAGCAAAATTGAGATTAATAGTGGGGCGGCATGGTGGTGCAGTGGTTAGCACTGTTGCCTCACGCCTCTGGGACACGGGTTTGACTCTCCACCTGGATCACATGTGTGTGGAGCTTGCATGTTCTCCCCATGTCATCGTGGGTTTTCCTCCGGGTACCCTGGTTTCCCCCCACAGTCCAAAAACATGCTGAGGCTAATTGGACTTGCTAAATTGCCCGTAGAGATTGAATGGTGTGTGAGTGTGTCCTGCGATGGGCTGGCCCCCCATACTGGGTTGTTGCCAGCCTCATGCCCATTGCATCCGGGATAGGCTCCGGACCCCCCGCAACCCAGTAGGATAAGCAGTTTGGAAAATGGATGGATGGATGATAAAATTAACGTATGCTATTAACGTCTTATAGCATTAAAATACATTATTAACGTCTGTTTCCAATGTTAATAATATGATTTAAATCGATCACCAAAATAATAAGTATATATGTAATGGAGCGTTTGTGTGCCGAGTAGGTATATTCAAACCACTGTGGGGAGTTCGGTTAGAACTCTGATATAACCGCAAACAGAATCTGGATGACTCAAACTTCTTTTAATGAAGACTCTTATTTGCGAGTTTTCGGCAACCGTTATCACTTATTACGTGTAAAATAGTGTGTGGTCTGTGAACATAAATAACATACAGTCGGGCTCGGCTTCACAGGCCATCCATGTGGTGGACACTTCACATGGGTCCATTCGGCTGACGTCATACATATCCAGATGAGCGAGTCCTCGCGTGATGTCATCAACTGGGTTGTCTCCCGCTGTCAGCTCCTGGATCTCCGCAACTCGAGTACCCACAAATACTTTGTCGCGACATGAATCCGACAACACCCATGTAAGGACAGTCAGTGAGTCAGACCACAATGTGCAGCTACGGATGGGAAGGGTTAGTTCAGTGGATATAACCTTGTAAAACTGCGCACCTGTGAGGGCTGCACACAGCTCCAACCGTGGAATGGACTGCTGCTTCTGGGGTGCGACGCGGGAGCGTGCCGCAAGAGAGGAGACCTCGATGTCGCCCCTTTTATCCTCAGTCCTGAGATAAGCAACAGGTCCATATGCCTGCTCTGAGGCATTGCGAAACACATGGATGTCTCTCATACGGCTGGAGATGTCCATTTCTGGGCTGGAGTAACACCTGGGTAATGCTTTCTTTTGCAGGTGTTCCAGCTCTGCCTCCCAGGTATGCCGTGAGTGCAGCAGTTCCTCTGGTAGATGGGGATCATCCCACTCCCCTTTCTTGTCCCACAGGCGCTACACAAGTATCTTTGCTTGTGTTGTATAGGGTACTAAGTAGCCAAGAGGGTCATATCAGCTAATAAGAACTTTATATACGTTTCTCATAGTGGCTACGGAATACTCAACATGACAATGCTTCCAAAATTCAGTTCCAAAACATACGTATTTTAAAGTGCGTGTTTATAATTCAACCACATGAATTCAGTTAACTTAATTTAGCTTCAAAATAAATTTGAAAAGAAGAAATTCAGTTGAAAATATTCCATGTGTTTTATTCGCATCTTTATTATTCAAGCAGTAATATTCAGTCGTCTTATTTGCGCTTTACAATATTCAGTCCCGTTATTTTCGCTGTTTCAAATACGCTGCCAGAATTTCAGTGGTTTAAAATACGGTCCAAAATTCAACCCACTACATCCAGGACCAGCAGGATGACTAATAGAATGCAGATAGAGTTCGTCTAACTGCTGTCCAAAATGGAGCCAGCGGGAAATACAAGTACTGATTGACTTGGCAGCAGATTTTTGTTGATTGTGTTATTTATGTTTCTTGTCGTTTACTAGTCAATCCGATAACTTATTGCGCCCCCAAGTAATAGGTTTTTATGTAAGTACTTCGCTAGCTGCATTAATTATCACCAAACTTATCTTGCTTAACGTAAGATGCCTGCGGGCACCTACAAGGTCCGTTAGCTTGCAAGCTGGCCAGCTAGGTAGTTGGGATGGGATAGTACTCGACTTGGAGACTGACAGGGCCGCAATGTCTGCGATGACACCAGAAGGGACCTTAAAAGGACTTTTTGAAAGTATGATATGCCTAATTAATTAAGGAAAAGACGGTGAAGATGAAACGGCATCCGACTGGGCTGGGCCGTAAAATATCGTGTCGTGTTTATGAACATTCATATTGTCATCGGTGTATAGTTGTCAGGATTCGCGGGTGCGGACGGGTAGGCAGGCAGGGAAGAACGAAATAGGTAGCCGAAAGTCGGGGAAAACTGGGGATTTATTAAGGGGAAGACGGCTACGGGGAGACCAGGACATCGGAACGCTACTAACATCAATGATGGACAAAAGGCAGGGCAAGACGTGGACTGATATCCATATCCTCTTCTCATGACTAGCATTAACTGTTTTGACTGTTTGGACGTCTTTCTTCATCTCCTGAATTTCTTGAAAAAGAAATTCGGACTGCTCTTTTAGAGCTTCAATAGACTCTGTATTCTTTGTTATAACTGTGCAAGACTATTGGTACTTTAATTTTGATTGCTATCATTCTCATGATATTTTCCTGCAGCTCAGATAAACTAGGTTCACCTTTTCCTTTTTTAGGGAGTGCTGGTGACTGTGACGCCTGACTCGTCCGCTCCTCATGTGTGCCATGCCACCTGATTACCCATGTGTGCTTCCCCGATTGTTTCCAGCCCTATCCGGTTATGTTGCCCTGCTTTATTGTAATTAAGTCCTGGTCTCCCCTGTTTCCATGTCTGTCATTGATGGTTATTTCGTGGTGTTTTTTTAGTGGATGTCCGTGCCTGTCCCTATTAAACCCTCATTTGCCCCGATTCCTGCCTGCCTGCCTGTTTTTGGATCGCTCGCGCTTCCTGAGCGATCTTCCGTCCGGCTCGTCTCGCCGTTACCGTGACAGAATGACAGACCGAAAGAAAAAGAGGAAGCAGAGGAAAGGAAAGCCCCTGCCGGAGCCCATCAGCCTGGGCACGTGCTCCCTCGCCCACTCCTGGCCTCTCGGACAGGAAGAGAGAGAGGAGCTCGTCCGGGCCTCCGTTCCTGAACCGCTCCCCATGGAAGCCTACTACCTGGCGAGGCTCGGGGCTTCCAGCGAGGACGAGGAGGACACACCCTTCTCGTTCCCTGAACTAGAGCCGATCACTCTGGACCAGCTACCGCCCCTGAGCCGGTATAATTACCGACCCGAGCGTATGGCGAATTGGGGGGGTTTTAGGGCTGTCAGGGACTCGATCCCTCGAGTACCCCGGGTCCCGAAGAGGACCGCGCCCGTATCCCCTTCCCGGGACTTCCCAGTCCCGCCACCGCCGGTTGTCCGTCCAGAGGCGCCTCCCTCATCCCTGCCAGAGGCAGTGACCACTCTGGCAGGCAGGTTTTTCGCCCTCCAAGGGCTCAAAGGTAGATGTTGCTAATGACTAAGGGTTATCAAAGCCAAAGTTGCTTAGGTAAACATTGTCAAGTAGGTATTAGGTGAGAAAACCAAAAGATCTTGATTCAGCCCCACAAACACACGAATGCACCGGCCGCCATCTTAAACCTCCCCCCTTGAAAAATATACACTGCTTAAAAAAATTTAAGGAACACTTTTTAATCAGAGTATAGCATCAAGTCTATTAAACTTCTGGGATATTGATCTGGTCAGTTAAGTAGCAGAGGGAGTTGTTAATCAGTTTCAGCTGCTTTGGTGTTAATGAAATTATCAACACGTGAACTAGAGGGGCAACAATGAGACGATCCCCCAAAACAGGAATGGTTTAACAGGTGGAGGCCACTGGCATTTTTCCCCTCTTGATCTTTTCTGACGGTTTTTTCACTAGTTTTTCACTGGAGCTCGATTGGCATTTTCCATAGAATACCAGAATTTGCAGGTCTGCCACTGGCACCCTGTGCTTTTCACAAATGAGAGCAGGTTCACCCTGTGCACATGTGACAGACGTGAAAGGGTCTGGAGAAGCCATGGAGAACGTTATGCTGCCTGCAGCATTGTTCAGCATGATCGGTTTGCTGGTGGGTCAGCAATGGTCTGGGGAGGCATATTCATGGAGGGCTGCACAGACCTCTACAGGCTAGACAATGGCACCTTGACTGCCATTAGGTATCAGGATGAAATCCTTGAACCCACTGTCAGACCTTACGTTGGTGCAGTGGGTCCTAGGTTCTTCCTGGTGCACGACAATACTTATCCGCAATCGGCTAAACAAGGAATCTGGCTTCATGATACAAGCCCCGGAAAGCGTCAGATAGGTAGCTTGAATGAGGCACACGTGACCCTCAGTAAATCCATCCAATTTACCCAAAATTGTTTGTATATTTCTAATATGTCCCAACGCCCTTTCTGCCTTCTGCAGATCCTCGCTTTTGAAATGTGAACCATTGTCTGACCTCACCCTCTCGGGGAACCCATGCCTGGGTATATAGTGGTTTACTAGGAACTTCACCACCGAGGCCCCGTCTTCTCTCCTAGTGGGCCAGGCTTCTGGCCACCCTGAGAATGCATCCACACACATCAGCACATATCGCATCCCCCGCACCGGTATTATCATGTCGGTGTAGTCTAGGACTATTTCCTCTCCAGTCCTATGACATGCTGGAAACTGACCCTTTTCTGGTTTTACCGTGGGTCTCGGGTTGTGCAGCGCACAGATCTCACAGCTTCTCACAAACTCCTTTACCATATCCTTCAGGAACGGATGCCACCATGCTCTCAAATTGTGAAGCATCTGTCCTGTCCCCACGTGCCCCACACCGTGTGCCTCCTCTATGACCTGTTGCCTAATTCCCAGAGGGAGGGCTGGCTTCCCCTCCCTGTTACACCACAGGCCCTCTGTCTCTATGCCCCCCTTCTCTGCCCACATGTTCTTCTCCTCTGGGGAGGCTTGCGCCTGCATGACTCGGATCCTGCTTGAGGTCAGCCTGCCCTGTCCCTCCAGTTCCTCTTCTACTGTCACCATCTGCCTGCTTACCTCATACCCCGCTGCCACTTTTGCTTCCGCATCTGCTGCTTGATTGCCTTGTGCTATCACTGTCCCTGACCCCTCATGTCCTTTGCACTTTACCACAGCTATTTTCTCCGGAAGCATCAATGCCTCCACTAACTCTCTCATATCTGCCTCATGCTTAATCGGTTTGTTTCCTGCCATTAAGAACCCAGCCCTCAGCCACTGGCTGAGTTCCACATGCACAGCCCCCACCGCATACGCTGAGTCTGAATAGAGGGTGACTGCTTTACCTTCGGCCAATTTTAAAGCTTCAATGACTGCCCTGATCTCCGCTCTCTGGGCCGATTGGGCCCCCTCCAGTCTCTCTGCTTTCAGTGTCCTGAATCCCAGGCCTTCTCTCGCTACCACTGCAAAACCTGCTTGCAAACTTCCACTCTCTGTTCGAAAACAACATCCATCGGTAAACCACTCCTCCGTACCTTCTATCTTTTCGGCTGTTAGGTCCTCCCTGACCTTTTCCTCTTTCCTAACCCTGGCCTCACATTCGTGGGGTGCCCCTCCCCCCATTCGATCAGCCATGTTGATGCCCTCATGGACAAAAGTTAAATGTGGTGCCTCAAAAAATTTTGCTGAGCCTCTGCTGTCTTAGAGACGTCATTGTGAACGTTTGTGAGTTCACATAGGCCACCACACTGTGCGTGGTCAGGATGTGTAGGGCATGGCCCATCACAATGTGTGCTGTTTTCTGCACGGCTTTTGCCACTCCTGCCACATGTCTGGTGCATGATGGATGTCGCTGTTCTGTGGTGTCGAGTTTGGTGCTAATATACATCAATACCTTCCTCTCTCCCCCCTTTTTCTGAAACAAGACGGCGTTCACGACGTCTCCAGTTTCAGAAACATCTAAATGAAATGGGAGAGAATAATCAGGTAACGCCAAATCAGCTGCTTGGGCCAACCTCTGCTTGAGAGTGATGAAAGCCTCCTCTGCAGGTTGATCCCACGTCAGAGTGGCGCTGAGGCTCCGCAGGCCATGTGGCCGCACCAGAGCCCGCAGTGGTTGCGTCAGACCTGTGTAATCTGCAATGTAAGTTCGGCTGTAGCCGGTCAGTCCCAAAAAGGACAACATGTCCTTCACAGTAATTGGTTTAGGGTGATTCAGGATGGCTGACTGATGGGCCGGAGAGAGCCCTGTTCCCTTACCTGACAGGACCCTCCCCAGGAAGGACACCACCGTCCGGGCCACCTGTATCTTATCCTTACTGACCTTAAATCCTTTTTCTGCCAGCCAGAGGAGCACTGACCGCGTTGCCTCGAGTTCCGCCTCCGCTGTCGGGGCCGCGATAAGCAAGTCATCGACGTACTGGACGAGGGTGACCCCATCCGGGAGATGGCAGCCCTGCAACGACTGCTTCAACACCTGGTTGAAAATCCCAGGAGACAGAGCAAATCCCTGTGGGAGTCGCGTGTACCTGAACTGGCATCCCCTGTACGTGAACGAGAATACATCCCTGCAGTGGGGTGCTAGTGGTACAGAAAAGAAAGCATTAGCCAGATCAATGCAAGTGAACCATGTTTGGGACGGCGTAAGATTGGTGAGAGCGACGTAGGGATTAGGAACCGGAACAGTGGGAGTCAGCAGCAGCTCATTGATAGCGCGCAAGTCGTGCGCCATACGATACTTGCCTGTTCCTGCCTTCTCTACTGGGAGTATAGGAGTATTCCACTGAGAAGTGGACCCTTCTAATACACCCGCCCGTAAGAGACCGGCTACAGTCTCTGCTATCCCTTCCTCTGCCGCTGGTTTGTGTTGATATTGCTTGACCCAGAGGGGTCCAGCACTGGGGTGCAGTAGGAAGTCGACGGGCGTGCAGTCCACCAAACCAACATCAGTGGGGCTGTTGGACCACAGTGAGTCTGGCAGAGAAGCCAGTAGTGCTGCTGCACCGGGATGATCCATCTTTTCCCTACAATGGTCCCTAGACAATTGTTCATGCTGTAACATGGCTGTGTCTGTCACCTTAGTTTGAATACAGTAGGAACTGCAGGAGGGGGAGTACGAGATTTGAGGGATCTGGGTGAGAACCCAGTCTGTAGCTGAAGTGGCTCTTTTCACCATTGGGCCTAAATCTTTGGCCTGATGCTTAGGATGTAGGGCGAGTGAGACGTGTGGCACCGCCTCCTCTCCCATCCTGTACCAGGGCAGTTGCTCCGGAGACAGGTGGACCGCTGAGGCCACCCCCTCGGGACCTACATAAATGTTTTGGGAAGCAACTTGCCACTCGTGGCCTTCCAGTTGCTCAGAAAACAGGTCCCCATACCATTCTGTGGAATTTCGGTCATAAAACAGTGTCACATGTGGGGGGTCGGGCGGAGGAACGTAGGGTTCCAGGAGGGAGATCCAGGAGCGCCACGCGGAGTACACCGCCAGGATACCCGCCGGGCTAGGCTGCAGGAGGCCCCAGTAGATGTCAGCCACCGGGTGTTGTGACACAGGTTGCATCAGCCACTGCCCGGTGCCGCCTGTCGCTCCGTCACATGGCAGGCGGGTCCCTTCGGGGAGGGTGACAACCACACCATCAGCATTACACAGAATTGAAGCCCCCAGCTTCACCAGCATGTCCCGCCCCAGAAGGTTCACAGGCACTGCAGCGGAGACCACAAACGGGTGTAGAAAGGTCTGTCCCCCCAACCGCACTCTCACAGGCTTAGTCACTGGCAGTTTCTGCTCCTCCCCGGAGAAGCCCACAACGGTCACTGTAGTGGTGGAAAGATGTTGTTGGTTAGGCATCACATTCAAAGTCGAATATGTGGCCCCTGTGTCCACCAAGAACGGCAGTTCTTTGTCCATGACCATTAGGGACAGCATGGGGTCTGCCCCCCCTGCGTCCCGGGCCACCCGTGGGCACCGTCACTGGGAGGGGTCTCCCCACTCCCAGTCCTCGGATCCTGTGAGGGTGGGGTACTGCCCTCCTCCGGGAACAGCCTGTGGATTGGGTGCAGTCGCTTGTCCTGCTGGGGGTCCTCCTTGGGCCTGTCCTGCTCCGCACTCCCTGGCCCAATGACCCACAGCCCCACACCGGAAACAAGCTCCCTGCGGTGGCCACCTCTGCGACATACCCCGGCCCCATCCCCAGTTCCCGACTCCCCGGCCTCGGCCCCCACGGCCTCTTCCCCATTGCTGGGGACCCCAACCTCGATTACTGTAATTGGTATTTTGTCCAACCCATGGGCCGAACTGGGGTGGTGGTGCTCCTGCCACCATCTGTCTCCCCTGCCCTTTCTTTTTGTAAGTCTGTGCTTTTTGTCTCGCTTCTCCCACCTGCAGTTTCAACAACTGTGTCTGTAAATCTTTCAGACCTCCTTCCTCTTTTGTGGCCTCGTCCCTCGCTCTCTGAAGATGATGCAACACATGTCTATCCCACACGGGGGACTCAGCGCCTGGGAGGTCAGGATTAGCCAAAATAGCTGCTTTCACTTGCTCAGGGACACCTTCCAGGACCGCTCGCCGGAACCACTCCTGCTGAACCCCCGCCTGCCCCGGGTGACACCCAGTTCTCCGCGTCCAATCCTCCTTACATTTGTCCAAATATTCTCTGGGGGGGGTTTTAGGGTCCCACGTAAATTTTGGCATGCTAGCCCCACTTGGGGCGGGGAACATCTCCCGCATGGCTTCCCCCAAGCCCAGCACTACGTCTGTTAGAATCACACCATCGCTGCGAGTGAGTGTCCCTGCCATTTCCTCTATTTCCTGCAGAGAATGTTTAGTGAGGCACCTCGCAGCCACTGCTCTGAAATCACCCATGGCCAACTTTGTTCCCTGCGTCAGCTGGTCTAATTTATCCATCCAGTGACCTCCCCCGTCTGCAGGAGGGGGCATCTTGTCTGCTAGTGCCTGCACGTCTCCTAAGGAGAACGGCTTGTATCTCTCTGGGCCTCCTGAAGCCCCCCTTAATAGGGGAAACTGCTTAGACTTCAGGCTAGGTCGCCGCTGTAGAATGCGGGACCTGAGAATCAGTTTCCCTGAGGATTCCCTTCTCTCAGGCTCTACCCCCTCGCATTGTTCACCGTCCAAATCAATCAACACTTTCTCATCCTCATCTTCCTCACAATACCCCGACAATTCACCAATAATCTCAACTTCCCCTCTCCTAACCCGTCCCCGGTCTCGGAGAGGGGTGAGGCTGCCCCTATTACCCCGGGCTGCCTCCTCCTTTTGCTCTCTGATCACCCTTTCCTGGAAGGCTTGCTTAGTGCTGCCTTTACCAGGGGTGCCCGTACTTTCTCCCTCGGAATCCCTAGCGGTTTCACAATCCGAGTCTCTTTCCTCCACACTACCGCCATCCCTTCCCAGGAGGTTCCCTTCCCCCTGGGTTTGAACCTGGACCGTTCCCCCAGTAACATGTATTACTGGACATATGTGCGCCGGGGGAGCGGTGGGAAATCCCCCACGGCTGGTGTACGCCGGGGGTTGTTTGTCACTTTTCCTAGTTCCCTGCCCCTCCGGGACTGGGTCACAGTTATCGTTATCTCCACTTTCCCTATGCAGGTGATCGATCCCTTGCCAGAAAATGGCTAGGCGAGCCCACACTTGCCTCTCCTGCTCCTGTTTCACTCCCTCTTTTCTCCACTTTCCCCGTTGTAACACCCCTGCTTTTTCCAGCTGACATCCTGCCTCATCTTTCAGGCCTCTATGCTCCCTTTCCTTACGCCATAAAAGTGCTCCTAATGATTGTCTATCCTCTGGTTTGTATCCAGCACTTTTTACTGCAATCCCCATACGCTTCCACGCATCTGCCTTCTCTCTCTCTCGGCCCTTTTCCTGTGCTGCTTTACCCACTGCTATTTTTAGCAACTGCATTTGTTCAGACAGAGGCTTCCACCGCCCGCGCACTGGTGGACCCCAGCCTCCGTCATCCAATTCTCTATCAAATTCGTGCTCCATGTTTTACCTTATCCGACCTACGCTTTTCCTGATCTAATAGCCCTTGCGCCTCAGGATGTGGATTCACCCACCCACACTTAGTACACCTTTTCGCTGTCACTGAGTGCCCCACCAATAAACACCACCAAAACATAAACACACACAATTATCAAGCCACGGACAACGGTAAACAGTAAACAGTAAGTAATCAATTGTAAATGCAAAGAATAAATGGCTCTATGTACACCTTATCTCACACCAGTTCCCCACCAACCCCCAGTCACCAACTCGCACTAAATACACTTTATTTACAAGGGTAGCTTCGAGGACTCTATACCTCGGGCCTACAATGACCCGTTTTCGGGAGGATGAACCTGACTCCTCCAGCCAAACGAGCTGCTTGGGGGTCCTATATCCCCGGGCGGCTCAGTCCCAGCTGTCCTACTACCTGCCAGCAGTAGGTGGGGTGCCAATCCACGGACGGGTCCCAGACCCTTGCCAATAGGTTCTGTGACGGAGGTCCCTGACCCACCGTCACATCTGAGAGCCCTCTGTTTTACAGGGTCCCTGACCCCCTGCGAAGGCTCCCAGGTCCCAGACCCTCTATCACAGCGCTTTCCTCACGGGTCCCAGACCCTCCTCAACAGTACTTCTCCCTTCTCTCCTCCAGGGTCCCCGACCCTTTCACACCGGTGCTTTCCTCCCGGGTCCCAGACCCTTCTACAACAATACTATTCTCACGGGTCCCAGACCCCTCTACAACACTACTTTACTCAAAGGTCCCAGACCTCTCCACAACGATACTACTCTCAGGGGTCCCAGACCCTTCAACAACGATACTATTCTCAAGGGTCCCAGACCCTTCAACAACACTACTTTACTCAAAGGTCCCAGACCTCTCCACAACGATACTATTCTCAGGGGTCCCAGACCCTTCAACAACGATACTATTCTCAAGGGTCCCAGACCCTTCAGAGCTACACCCCCAACAAACCCTCGCCCCAATATTGGTTGACAGATCCTGAGACACTTCCAGCCACTTTTTAGGAATAGCCAATATGCAGAGTTTGATAAAACAGGCTCTGCCTACCTTTTTTCCCTGGGCCCCGAGTCTGTCCGCGTCCGCAAGACCTCGTCTCTGGTTCCAATTAGCACAACCTCCTCCTCATCCCGGACGAGCCCCCAAATTGTTGGAGTTAGACTCCACCGAGTCCGTTGATGAGGGAAGGATGCAGTCTGAGGCGAAGGTTGGTTGCAAGTCAGCTCTCTTTAATGACGTCACAGATTTAAATCAGGGAGCACACTTAGATGCACAAAACAGTACATACCAAGAGTAGCTCAATATCTCTTGTCAGGGTCTGGTTTTTATAACCCAAACAGGGCGTTTGCCGTTCTTGTTGTTGACTCTCCAGTTAGCATAACATGCAACTATTCATGCAACAATCTAGTTTTCAACAAGAGCAACACTTACAGTACGGCCGAAGTGCTTTATTCTCTATACGCGGTGAGCCAACATCATTTGTACAGAGCCAGAAGTGAAATACACACAGTGTTTCGATCGATGTTCCCAGATTCAGTCATAGTAAAGTTGTTCACCTGCGGGAGGGATAAGACCGCATATATATTAGTATTGCACCGTTCGTCCATCGTGAGCTAAGGTCAGCTGTGAATGACGACAGCTTTGTAATTATGTTCGAGATAATGTTGGAATGTAGCCCATCTTTTAATAATAATTGTGTATATGCTATTTTTTTTCCTTTTTGAGGTCTTGTGTCTTAATTGTGATGTTGAAGTCTGTGCAGTAACCCTGTTAAAAGTACTAAAGTCTCACTACTTTAGTGAGAGTAAAGGAGTATCCAGAACAAAAGAGTACTGGAGTAGCGTGTTGGTTTGCTAAATCAGAAAATTAACAAACCCTCAGTTGCGGGCTTTTCCGATCAACAGTACAGACAATTAAAGAACCGAATCTAAAATTAAAATATTCTCTCCAAATAAAACAAACATAATGTGCGCAAATAAAAGACCATATGATGCGTTCGATTATCTCTCAGAACTTGGAAATTCCAAATTGAGTGACATCACGTCCGACAATCTCCCGTTCGAGCTACAGTACCACAACTCGGAACAAACTTGGCTGCCTCCATGAATACGCTGCTGTGTGATGTTGCTTTATATTTCAGCAGTTTTTTGGAGTAAGATTATTATTTCCGAGAGACAAACACACAAGAAACAGGAACTAGTCAAACCACATTAAAAGCTTTTATAAAGTATTTTGGTACATTCATAGCGATATTCTTTTTTCGAGAAGCAAGCGAAATATAAACAAACCAAAAAACCTAACAAGTCTGGTAAAATTCTGATATTGCATGCTAGGATACTGTTTACGGTAACGATATGGTATTCTCTAAATCGATCATGTGCAATTACATTTATTAATAATTATAAACATTTTTAAGATTTGTAAAATTACTGATGTAAGTCATCATTTTAGGAGATTTGAACATCCATGTTGACTCCCCCACTTGTCGCCTTGCTGCTGAGTTTCTTCAATTGCTCGACTGCTTTAATTTAAAACTTGTTGATGTCCCTACACACAACAGGGGGCACACCTTGGACCTGGTCATCACAAACTCCCTCACTAACTTGCAGGTGTATGACCTAGGTGTCTCCGACCACAAGGTAATTTCTATGGAGTTGCCATCTCCTTCTAGCCTCACCAAGCCTGAACACAATATCTGCTTTAGGAACCTCAAAAACATCAATCCAGAACACGTGGCAGCAGACCTTCAGCATCTTTCCACAAATTTTTCATCAGCTGAGGAAGCAGTGGACTACTATAACAGCCATCTGAGTAGCCTTCTGGACCACCATGCCCCTGTTAAAACCAGAGCTGTGACCTTCTCACGCTCAGCGCCCTGGTTCACAGATGGGCTTCGGAAAATGAAGACAACAGGTCGGATCCTTGAGCGGCGCTATAAAGCATCTGGCCTTACCGTTCACAAGCAAGCCTACCGGGAGCACCAATAAAAATATTCGAAATCTCTCATAGAGGCAAGGTCGAAATTTTTTTCTGATGCCATCAGAAATAGTGCGGGAAATTCCAAACAGCTTTTCTCCACTGTTAACCATCTCCTCGAACCGCAACCCCTCCTCCCACTTACTGGCACCACAGCAGAGCAGTGCAACCATTTCATGGATTATTTCACATCCAAAATTGCACATATTCGCTCTGCCCTTTCCGGTCCTCAGATCCAAACCATTTCCTCAACATGTGCTATTTCTCAGCGCCTAAACTGCTTTTCTCTGGCTTCAACAGAAGAGGTGCAAAACATCATCAGGAAGATGAAACCCTCCACCTGTGCCTTAGACCCTTTCCCAACTTCCCTGGTGCAGACCCATATCACTATCTTAAGTCCCCTCTCTTCAAACTGGTCATATCCCATCTGTCTTAAAAAAAGCCATTATAAAACCACTTCTCAAAAAACACAACCTGGACCCAGAAGTCCTTTCCAATTATAGGCCCATCTCAAATCTCCCATTCATATCCAAAGTGATTGAGAAAGTAGTAGCCATCCAGCTGCATAACCACCTGAAACTCAACAACCTCTATGAAAAATTCCAATCTGGTTTCCGGACAAACCACGGTACAGAAACTGCACTCGTAAGAGTCTCAAATGATCTCCTGATGTCATCCGATGCTGGCTCTTCCTCCTTGCTTATTCTCCATGGACATATCTGCTGTATTTGATATAGTTGACCATGACATCTTATTAAATCGACTACATTCCACCTTTGGACTCACTGACATTGCCCTCAGCTGGTTTCAACCATACCTCGCAAACCGGATAGAGTACCTTGCTATGGGTGACTCCACCTCAAAGCCACACACAGTCTCCTGTGGCGTTCCCCAGGGGTCAGTTCTTGGCCCCATGCTCTTCATTCTTTACCTTTCTCCGCTCGGTCAGGTCATAAGCCGCCATGGATTTTCCTTTCACTGTTACGCCGACGATACACAGCTTTATGTAAATGCCACAGCTGCAACGCCACTCTCATTATCCCCATCTCAACTCACCGTCTGTCTGGAGGAGATAAAGGTTTGGATGGATCACAATTTCCTTCAACTCAACAGTTCCAAAACTGAGGCCATTCTGGTTGGCACCCCTCACCAGATAAAATCATCACCCATAACCAGTATCATCTTCTCTGTCTCTAATATCTCTCTCTCATCAACAGTCACAAATCTTGGCGTAAAAATGGATCCCCAACTCACCTTTGAATCCCATATCAACCATCTCTGTAAGACCTCCTTCTACCATCTCCGGAACATTTCCAAACTCCGCCCCATTCTCTCCCTATCTGATGCCGAAAAGCTGGTCCATGCCTTTATCTCCTCTAGACTGGACTACTGTAATGCACTTCTCTTTGGGATACCTAGCAAGAGCCTGCAGAGGCTCCAATACATTCAAAACTCTGCAGCAAGGATCCTGATGAGAGTGCGAAAACATGAGCACATCACTCCCATTCTTCACTCACTTCATTGGCTTCCCGTCTCCGCCAGGATTGACTATAAGGTTTTGCTTCTTGCACACCAATGCGTCCATGGACATGCCTCCCCCCCCTACCTCAAAGAACTTATCAACCCACAACGCGCAACACGTTCTCTCCGTTCTACGCAGGCTAACCTCCTCCACAAACCAAGAACCAATCTGAAGACTATGGGAGATGGGGCTTTCTGTGCTGCTGCTCCACGCCTATGGAATGCCCTCCCTGACTTCCTGAGGGCACCACAACCCACTGACTGTTTTAAAAAGCATCTAAAGACTTTTCTTTTTAACAAAACCTTTGGTTCCTCCACTTAGAGGTTTTAAATTTGTTTACTTTTAAACTATTTATTTTGTCTCTTTTTATTTTAACGTGTAGCCCTTTGAGATCCTGGGATGTAAAGGGCATTATAAATAAAATGTAGTATTATTATTATTATTATTATTATTATTATGTGTGTAAACCGCCATGCTGAAATAACGTCACAATCTCGGATATCTCAGATAGGAAAATTCTGTCCAACTTCAACGTCAGAAAGGAGGCATGTTTCCGATGGGATTTTTTTCATCCGAGTTCCGCCTCAGAGAGAGAATCGAACGCAGGTATATTACCTTTTTTAATAATCAAAAAACAACCACGGTACACCCATTGGGGAGATTTCATTGACTTACAGTTCGTGCGGATATGAGCTGCATGTGAGATATGTGGAAGGCAGGGCTAGCAGGCGGGAGATGGATGTCACTCTTCTCAGTGTAGAGAATAATAAACGGTATAGGAGAACTCCTTAGCTATAAGTACCATTACAGTGTCAGAATGTTAAGTGGTTCTTTTTATAATTAAACATGTGCCCCGTCAGTCATGTTTCTGTTGACGATCTTGGATATTTGTGCCGACGTCTTGCAGAAGAAAGTTTTAATATGTTGCCCAAAGTTAGGAATACTCCGTAATTTGTGTTTGCTTACATGTATGTACTCTAATTGTTTAATAGTTGCAGTTTTTTTAAATGTAAAATGCCTTATATTGGGTAAAAAAAAAATCACGTAATTAGGGCTGCAACGATTCACCGAGTAACTCGAATAACTCGATTACTAAAAATCTCGATGCAAATTCTTTGCTTCGATGCTTCGTGTAATCCGGACAACTATGTGCTGCTTAGTGATCAGCGTGTTTCACTCGGAGGATTAATACTGTCGCACAGTGCTTATTCTGCATTACGTGTAGCAGGGTTGATTTGATGGCGCAATGGAGGAAGACGGGGAAAATAGTGAGGACAGTCATAGAAAGACGAAAAATGTCTGTCTAAAGTTTGGGAACATTTCAAACAAAAGAAAAGCAAATACTGTACAGTGTGTCCATTGTAAAACCGAATTAGTTTACCACAATAGCACAACGTCAATGATTCAACATCTCAACAGAAAGCACCCAGTCTATGGAACCAGTCCACAGAGCGGAACCAGTATACAAAGTAAGCGTGAAAAGTATAACAAGATTCAGCCTAAGCAGCCCCTAGTTTTCCTCAGTAAAAACACTGTTAACACAACAGCAGTCAAAATGATGCTGTCGTAGTTTAACACGGAGCTGGAGCCTGTCTGTACACTAAGAGCAAAGAGACGGTTCCATTACAGAGATGGCGAACTCAGGTGGAGTGAAAGAAAACAACAGCAGTGCTTGCAATCGCTACTAAACCTTTACTGGTGAGAGTCCGTAATCAAACCAGCTGTTAAGCTGAAAGGTGAAGAAAAGCCATGTTTTCAGCTTCATTAGTTGGAGTGATACCTGCAGCATGCAGGGGTGAGTCTAAAGGGAAGCATGGGGTTTACGCAACTAGATCTATTTCAAGGCTTTAGTAATATTATTTTGCAGATTTAGATTAATATGAATAGTATTACATAATTATGATATAAATATAACATAAAAATTACCCCCTGACAGCCTTGGGTTAGTGAAACTGAGACACTGAATTATCCAACCGCCACATGCTCCTTTAAAGGCTCACACACACACACTCATTCTGTAACACACTTAAACACACACAGATCTTACTCACATTCACTTACACACACAAACATGAGCACAACATTCCTACCTCATTCAGGAGATACAATCCTGTCAGGACTTTTTTACGCCTCCTACAAATGTACAAGAACACAGAGAGTAAAGGCCATTTTAATTCATGCCATAAAGATATATGTATACCTTTTCTCAGTAATTTTGACATCATTTTATTTTTGCATTTAAGAAAGTGTTTTCTTTTAAAAAGCAAAACAAATATGTCCATAAATGCACTAAAAGGGTTTAGTTCTTTTGGCAGGGGTCTCTGCTGGCTATCCTACGTTCTCACGTGAAGAAAATCGTTCCCTAAAACCTGTCAAATCCTAAAATGATCCAAAGATTAATCCTGTGTTCCCCATCTCAGCTGAATAACATTTGCTGTCAATTTATTTACCAGTTATTCTTAGCTGGGGTAGGCTTCTTTGTCTGGTGGGACCCCAACTTTCCCTCATGGCAATGATGAAAGTGGACTGCAAAATGCATTCATGTTGTAGTTCAGTACTCTCATACTGCTATCCAATGAACTTGATCTTGCTTGTGGTTTGCTTGAGCCTTTATTAGTCCCACCAGTGGGAAATTTGCATAGTCTGCAACTGTGTTTTCTCTAGGGCTGAATTCCACCACCCCAGTGTTCATGAGAAGCAGCCGATCCAGCGGGGTGATGACGGAGAGGTTGGGCGGCGACAAATGCAGCAATTCGGAGGAGTGGACGTCTCACCTTCTGAGAAGGAGCCCGGGGGACAAGGCGAGTGGAGGTGATACAGCCAGTCAGAGGTTTCCTGCTGTGACGGGCGATTCCTTCAAACAGTGTCAGGCATTCATCTGTGTCGTTAAAGGATAAGGCAAAAGTTCCGGGGCCTGGTTTGGGTTTCTGGGCTGTGTCGACCTGGAACTCTTGCAGCTCCTAGCCACTTTTGTGTATCAGTTTCACCCCACGCAACTGGAACTGGGACCTTTATGCTGAAGCATGTAAGACACAAAAAGTTTGTAGGTTCACAATGACTTTATTTGAAACTACACAGTCATTCCAAAACAATGGAGGTTGAATAATTTGTTTTGTTATTTGTTAGTTACTGGAGGGATTGATCACAAATTATTTATATTTTGCTTATATGAACCTATCACATGTATATGACGTCTCACTAATAAGCGCTGGCAAGTTTCACCCCTTGCACCGGCGATATTAGACAGAACTATATTGGTAGCGATTGAAGCTTCTGATACAAAAAGATGGAGATGCAAGCAAAAAATGTATTGGTTGATGCATTAAATGGAATTATTTTTGTTCTCCATGTCTGCTCAATTTTTGCTCTGCTGCATCTCTTTTTCTGCACCTATGAGTACCTTCCAAGTTAGCGCCAGTGCTTGTGGTCAACCAGTCAGCAAGTTTAATGCTATAAGCACCACCGTATTTGAACAAAAAGGACCTAGTCTGGAGGAAGCACTAAAGGGTTCTGGAACTTCTTCCAGGGAACTACAATCGGGCTGAGTTCCCGCAGTGTGAACGTGAGACAAATCCCTGGTTCCAGGAAAAGGTTTTGGTTCCAGACAAAAGCTCAATGTGAAAATTCCTGGAGTTGCGACCCAAACACAAAGAGCCTTGCGGATATGCGCTAAGGTGATGCAGTCTGCCTGAAGTGATCATTTGTGTTTTCAGCATCCAGGAGGTTCCAGCCTACATCCAGGCGGTCCGGTCAGAGCAGAACCCCTGCTGTGGGATCAGAGTCATGTGCTACAGACCAGGGAAAGAGGGTCTGTTTGTGCTCAACGCAATCTGCTGCTGGCTTTGTATTGCAACATACTAATTAACTGGCACAGTCTCAATGTGTTTGATATCATTTTGGTTTCAGCAGACGTCTTCCTGCAGTAACACCACCTGCCATACAAACCAGCAACCTTCCCAGCAGGGTGTCAGAGAGGTTAAAAATGAGGAGGGGGAATACCTGATATCTGAGGGTGAAGGGACTGCGAATGAGAGCCCCCCCAAGGTGAAATGGAGTGTAAATGGGTCTCTTTGCAAATGTCACTTTTCCATTCTGAAGTGATATAATTTCTGTGTTTTAATTTAAAAAGCAACCAACGGTAGGTCACACCAGAAATGGACATAATTTCAGTTTAATGTTTATACTTGAAATAATTTGTTTGGTTTCTGCTCCTTTTTTACTATTAAGCAAATAGAAGCACCTGTATAGATCTGAGGTGAACAGCTTATTCTGTCTTGTTTGTTTTTGTGACAGAAGGTCAAGGGTGCAGCGGTTCAGGATGTGACTGAGGTGGAGCTGATTGGTTCTCTTCTGTTAGTTACTGGTGGGCGGAGCAAACAGTGTGCGAAACCTCCAAACCCAGGTGATTTTAGCTACCAACATATACCATCAAAACTGCAAATGTTTTGGTACATTTGAAGGTCATAGTTTGTGCTTCAGGTTGCCATTTCAAACCAGCAGTGTTAGTACTCGGTAAAGTTCAGGCATGTCGGAGATTGCAGTGTGAATTCCACATTGTGAACATAAACTGCGTATGGAGTAAGGAAGGATCTTTGGAAGATACGTTTCCCTTCACTATTTTTCTGACTTTTTTTTCTATTAACTCTTTTCCCTCTCAGTACTGACTGACTAGTTTTCATCTTGCCTCCAGCAAGGAGAATGAATGAATCTCACCCCAAGGAGTATGTCAGACAACTGAGGGCTGGAACTGTCAACACAAACCAGATATTTAAGTCACCTGAAGAGACACCAGCGAATTCACACAGGAGAGAGGCCTTACCAGTGCTCCCAGTGTGGGAAGAGCTTCAGTTATTTAAATCCGCTGAAGAGCCACCAGCGTATTCACACAGGAGAGAGGCCCTACCAGTGCTCCCAGTGTAAGAAGAGCTTCCGTATTTTTAGGAAACCTAAAGACACACCAGCGGATTCACACAGGGGAGAAGCCCTACCAGTGCACCCAGTGTGGGAAGAGCTTCAGAGTGTTAGGAATCCTAAAGAGCCACCAGCGTATTCACACAGGAGAGAGGCCCTACCAGTGCTCCCAGTGTAAGAAGAGCTTCCGTATTTTAGGAAACCTAAAGACACACCAGCGGATTCACACAGGAGAGAGGCCCTACCATTGCTCCCAGTGTGAGAAGAGCTTCAGATATTTAAGTCACCTGAAGAGACACCAGCGAATTCACACAGGAGAGAGGCCTTACCAGTGCTCCCAGTGTGGGAAGAGCTTCAGTTATTTAAATCCGCTGAAGAGCCACCAGCGTATTCACACAGGAGAGAGGCCCTACCAGTGCTCCCAGTGATTTTCTTGATTAGGATACATTGAGACGCACCACCAGACCCATACAGTTCAGTCAGTCCATTAAATGTTTGTTCTTGATTTTTTCAAAATTGTATTTCTGAAATACCTGTATGTTGGGTCCCCCTCATTAGTCGTGTTGATGTTTAGGATTTGTTTGACAAAGATTCAGAGGCAGTGTTTTTTGATTGTTAGAATATATTGTGAAGGTAGTCTTTGACTGCAAAGCAGTTTTATAAACTGTGAAATTGCACGGTTGTGTATTTTACAGAAGATGATTCGGGTTACGTGAAATAAAATTCAGAATTTCTGTAAATTTTTCTGTTTGAAATAGCTCCCTGTTCGTAAGTCTAGATATGATGACAGCTGAGCTAGGGCGTGGCCTCTGCTGTTTAATGTCTCCACCTACTGAGACATGTATAGGCAATGGGTTGTATTAGGTTGCATGTGTAATACGTCACGATTTGTGTGTAGGGGCCATTTTACCAGGGAATGTCGGAGATGTCCGTCACACAGATGCATGAAGTTCTGTATTTCTTTTCAATGTTAAAGAAAGTTTCTTGTAAACTAAATGTATTGCGAGGGCTCAGGACTATGAAAAGCTGTATTTTGTTCAGGCAAATTGGACTGAGGCATTTCTTCATATCGTTTGAAGGAAGTAATCTACCATACAGTTAGCCATAAAATCTAAATGCAGGTGCAATGAGGCACCATAACGCTATCTTAAATTATAATACATGAATTGCCAGCTTTGTGTTACAGTAGGGTGCCAAACATAAACTCAAAAAAACTAAATAAGAAACTTTAGATATACACTCAATAAATACAAACGGGACCAGCGACTGCGACATAGATGATTAGCAACCTCAAGTTCATCAGTCGGTTCTCCCTTTTACATGAGCTCAGTGGCTATAAAAACTCCCACGATTAGATGATAGAAATGTACTTTGTCCTTAGGAACAAAACTAGCTAGTCTGAGTTATTATTAATGAAGGCTTCCATATATGGCAAACCACAAGATGCCACTGCCTGAGCATGTCTGTTGCAATTAATTTAGAATGACCTTGGGAGGCTAGCGAGTTAATTTGGTGTTAGTGGAAAATGACAGAATTGGTTGCCTTCCTGCACATTAATTCGATTCGATGTTACGCCATTTCCAGGTGTGTCGGTGCCCAGTATGAAGCTAATCGCCGCATTATATGTATGAAAAGAAGACAGAATAGCAAAAAAAGTGAGAAAAAATTCTACCTAGATCACCACTAGAGGGAGCTCACACATTCTGTCGTACTTGCCACAGTAACAACAGTGATGTATAGGAACAGAGTTAGAAGACAGTAGTTTATATATAAAAAATGCAGTTTCATTAATCTAATTGGGTGGGCCCAGCTGTCAATACCACCCAGACCTAACCATAGGTCTGCCTCTGCGTCAGTCCATCTACGAAACTGGACAGAAAATTTACAACCGTTCTGTTTAAGTGGTTATATTTAAGGAATGTCACATTAGTAAATTCACGCTTTACATGAACATCTGAAATCGGCAGAGACAAAATCAACAGTACAGGCAGACCAATGTCTTTGAAACTCCTTTTTCTTTCAGCACCCTCTTACTGCAAAACCTCAATCCAAAGTACTCCATGTTGTTCATCTGTGTGAAACTGCAACAGAAGAGCTCTCTCCACTGGTTTTCTAATTCACCAAGGGAACAGGAAGGCCCTCTTTTGGTAGGCTGCCTACTGCAGGCTCTCTTACCCGGGGTTGTAGGATCTCCAGCTTACTCAAGTGACTCTGTAAGTCACATTTGATACTGTGTCCGGAAGCAGTCCATGCTGCGCTTAGGAATGACATCTGTTTTAGTGTAGAATTGTCTGTAGAATTTACTGTAAATTCTTAGCAAAAAAAAGCTGCCAGAAAAGTATTGCAAAATTGCTGTTAATCACTGTAAAACCCCCAGCTCCATGGGTGTCCCTACAGGTGGCTGCCCTTTGCTGCCAGGCTTGCTGTCACCTTTGTCTGTGCCCGTGTCAAGTAGAGCAAGATGGGGTAGGTGAAAAGAGAATTTCCCCAAGGAGAGTATCTTCATGTCATTTAGAAAAGAATTACAAAATGTCTTTTACAGGTTTTGTCGTATGTAAATTACAGCAATTGTCTTTTTTAAACAGAAAAATAACAACTGTAATTTGGTTTAAAATATCTTGTATTCTATTCATATTATAGAAGTTACCTGCCATCTGGAATTGGCAATAAATACTATTAATACTTCATAATACTGTATGTTGTTGTAGAATGCTTTTCAAGTTAATTTTTGTTTTTTACATTAGCAGCTATGCAATTCATGCATATTGTTAAGTGCTTTAAATGAGACTAGGACTAAAATGACAGCCTGAGACAGAGACCCACACAGAACAAACTCACATTAACTGGAAAGATGACATTAACTTGTCAATTTCAGGATAATATTCACACCTGTCAGCCACTCGATGGAATTCAACTTAGTCAGAGTTGCAACAAAGTCAAGCATTTTTAAAACTGACCATATTCTAGTTTTAAAGGCCCAATTTGAAATCAGGACTGGAAATCTATTAAGAACAACATGACATTAATGTTAGAATAATGTTATGATATTTTTTGCTGTTCCGTGTTAATGCAATAAAACAACTCTGGTCTAATAGCTCCCTGTCACTTTAATGCTAGATGTGTGTGCAATTTATAGCAAGTTAGGCAAACCACGGATTCAACCATTAAACTGCATTTTCATTCCACATTTTTCGACAGTTCGGTCCAAAAACTTATTCCACCAAATCAGCCGTAACAAATTCCAATAACTTCAACCTTCAAATGTATTAAAGTTGATCTTTTTCAGTGTGTTCCTAAATCTTACGATATAAGCAAAAGGTATAAATAATAGATTAAGAACAATTTCCATTTACATAGTGAAGAAGAGTCCTCATCTTTTGTACATGTCTCATGCTCAGTCCATCAATCACCTGAGGAGAGATTTCGTGGTTGTGCACTGTGTGTTGTGCTGTGGTGTGTCAGCACTGATCGGCAAATTACAAAGTTATTCTGAGTTGCAAACATTCACAAAATGTTTGCTGTAAAAGTTGTCTTTGTGATAATACTGTTTGTTTTCATTTACTAGATAAATGTGCATGTGTAATCATCCATCCATCCATTTTCCAAACCAAACCACTTATCCTACTGGGTCGTGGGGGATCCAGAGCCTATCCCAGAATCAATGGGCATGAGGCAGGGAGGCAGCCCATCGCAGGGCACACTCACACACCATTCACACCTACGGGCAATTTAGCAACTCCAATTAGCCTCAGCATGTTTTTGGACTGTGGGGGGAAACCGGAGAGAACCCCACGACAACATGGGGAGAACATGCAAACTCTGCACACATGTGACCCAGGCGGATACTCGAACCCGGGTCCTAGAGGTGTGAGGCAACAGTGCTAACCACTGCACCACCATGCCGCCCCGCATGTATAATCAAATCTTTAAAATTGTAGGTCACATGGTATTCTAAAGCAACAAAACTTCAACAATGAACATTCAACAATGATCCAAATACAATGATCTCATGTTGTCTTTAGAAGTTGAATCATTTGAATTCATACTAAATGGAAAACATTCAGCCAAACAGCAACTCTTACTAATTTGGGACATGTCAGAGGCATGTAAAAGACAAATATTTAAATATGTGCAGAGTTAAATCTGCTGCTTCTAAAACAGGTTACATATTGCCACTTTTTAGGCCAAAATGAGTTGTTACTGGTCTTTTACTGATCACGACGAAACGGAACTGCTAAATTTGTACAAATCAAGATGCATCTTTGATGAACTGACATGCAAATGGTCCTACTGGGTTGCTTTTGCCTGTGAATCGGTCTGTTTCGTAGTACCTCTTGACCGAGTTTGACGTGAGAATGGTGTGTTCCTTTGTTCGGTATGATTTTTGTAGTGCTTTGTCTACAGTACGTTTAGTGATATAGTAATCATGGCCCCTATGAAAGTGAACATGATTGCAGCAAACCAAAGAGGAAAGCAGTGAGGGTATTTGTAGAACGTAAAAAGGAAATTATAGCAAGACTTGAAGGTGGTGCACGTGAGTCTGTACTTAGGCAAGTTAGCTTTGGGTTGCATTGGGAAGTTGGGTTTCATTTTCACACCATGCATGCATGTGACCTGTAGGATTTACAAAATTACATCGCAGACATGGATTACTGATGATGAACAACTTGCAGTATATATTTGAGAAGAAATGAAAGTTATGAACATATATGACTTTATTAGTGGTAACGCAGGATGGCATGGTGGTGCAGTGGCTAGCCCTGTTGCCTCATGCTTCTCGGAGCTGGGTTCAAGCCCCTGCTAGGGTTTCATGTGTGTGGAGCTTGCATGTTTTCCCCATGTTATCGCGAGGTGTCCTCCAGGTACCTCCATGCTCAGGCTAAACAGAGTTACCAAATGGTTCATAGGTGGTCATGTGTCAGTGTGCCTTGCAATGGGTGTCTCATCCTGGGTTATTCCCTGCTTTGCACCAATTGGTTCTGGACTGGATGGAGGTAGATGAGAACTGAGTTTCAAAATATTAAGTGTATAAAACCCAGCCCTCACCTGCTGCCAGACAATGGCACTACAAATGCAGCAATTTCTGTGCAGGTTGTTTCAAACATTACGTTAAAAACATACATGGCAAATTTGAAGGACTTACTGAGCGCCTCATATGCTTCATTTAAGCTACCGGCAGAAAGCGTGACGCAAAGTGGTTTTTATAGTTTCAAAGAAGCGCATCCTTCATTTTCACGCCATGCGTGCATGTCTTCATAATAAAAATTATTTTGTGTCCGCAAGCTAAATAAATAAATGTGTTGATGGTGAGCTACCGGGCGCTTTCTGAGGCTTATATTGTGAAGCCATATTCCTTGTTTAGCCGATTAACTTTGAGGATAAGTGGCGGTAACTCTGGCTTTTCAATATCACACCGCTAGTTTTCTTCACTCTTAAAAATGCTGAGTTGACGCTGTTGGCTTCGTACTTCAGGTTAACTTGACCCAAACTGAGTTGTTAATACCTAAATACTTGCAACCCATACAGTGCGGACCTGAAGGAGAATGGGCACGTCATGTAACTCTGCCAGTGAGAGGTGTCCTTGGAAGTAGCTCTCACTACCTGATCTGTACAGCCTTTTTTATTTTATTTATTTTATTGTCACTTAAAGATTTACAAACAAAAAAGCACAATAATAGTTACATACAGTCAGCGTGTCAATTTAAAGCGCTCTCACAATCAGCACCCATCTGGCCCTGCCCTTCATGTCTCCAACCGGTTTGGCCAGTAGGTGTCGCTGGCCATCGTGTTCCTCCCTGTCTCTTGCCCTTCAGTCCCAGTGTGCTTAAGTCCCTTCTGTTTTCCCTGTTCCTTGGACTGCTGCATAGCTTAGTATGTTGAGCATTCATCTCAGACTGTTAGTGCTGACATATGATTGGCTGATTAGATTTAACAAGCAGTTGACCTGGTGTACCTAATAAAGTGGAAGAATAAGGGAAAAATCAAATGTATTTTTCATCATGGCAATATCTGACCATCAGTTACCTGCCTTCTTAGCTTCTGCCAAAAAACAAACTCTGACACCTTTTTGTACCGTGTTAGTGTCCAGGGCTTTTAAGTGAACTTCCCTCTTTAAACTACTAAACTACTCATAATGAGTATTAGACTTGTGAGATGTGTGTCAGGTTTGTATTGAATATGGATCATTAAAGTGTGTTTGATACAGGGACAAAAATTATAACTTAATTACATCCACCAGGGAGAGCAGTGATTATGAAAACTTCTTATCTTAACTTCACTACAAAAATGAAAATCTAAGCAATTATAATTTTCTTATATTTAGACATAATTCCAGTTTCATTAATAAATTGATTATACTGCAATTAATGGCCTGTGAAATTTAAGAAATTGTTTCTGCTGTGAGGCTAAGATGGCCTAAAACTATCAAAATGTGTTTTAGTCAGTTTATTGATGAAGTTAGAATTTTGTATTTTACTTCACCGTCAAGCTGAAGAAGGAGTCCTATCGGGCCTTTTTGGCCTGTGGGACTCCAGATGCAGCTGACGGCTACCGGCAGGCCAAGCGGGATGTGGCTTTGGCGGTTGCTGAGGCAAAAACTCGGGTGTGGGAGGAGTTTGGCGAGGCCATGGAGAACGACTTCCGTACGGCTTCGAGGAGATTCTGGTCCACCATCCGGCGGCTCCGGGCGGGAAAGCGGTGCAGCATCAACACTATTTATGGTGGGGATGGTGCGCTGCTGACCTCAACTCGGGACGTCTTGGGTCGGTGGAAGGAATACTTCGAAGACCTCCTCAATCCCACCGACACGCCTTCCGATATGGAAGCAGAGTGTGGGGACTTGGGGGTGGACTCGCCTATTTCTGGGGCGGAGGTCACTGAGGTGGTCAAACAGCTCCTCGGTGGCCGGGCCCCGGGGGTGGGTGAGATTCGCCCGGAGTTCCTTAAGGCTCTGGATGCTGTGGGGCTGTCCTGGCTGACACGCATCTGCGGCATCGCGTGGACATCGGGGGCAGTGCCTCAGGACTGGCAGACCGGGGTGGTGGTCCCCCTCTTTAAGAAGGGGGACCGGAGGGTGTGCTCCAACTATCGGGGGATCACACTCCTCAGCCTCCCTGGTAAGGTCAATTCGGGGGTCCTGGAGAGGAGGGTCCGCCGGATTGTCGAGCCTCGGATTCAGGAGGAGCAGTGTGGTTTTCGCCCTGGCCGTGGAACAGTGGACCAGCTCTATACTCTCAGCAGGGTTTTGGAGGGTTCATGGGAGTTTGCCCAACCAGTCTACATGTGTTTTGTGGACTTGGAGAGTGCATTCGACCGTGTCCCTCGGGGAGTCCTGTGGGGAGTGCTCCGGGAGTATGGGGTTCCGGGCCCCCTTTTAAGGGCGGTTCAGTCCCTGTATGACCTGTGCCAGAGCCTGGTCCACATGGGCGGCAATAAGTCGGACTTGTTTCCGGTGAGGGTTGGACTCCGTCAGGGCTGCCCTTTGTCACCGATTCTGTCTATAGCTTTAATGGACAGAATTTCTAGGCGCAGCCAGGGCGTTGAGGGTGTCCGGTTCGGTGACCTCAGGATTAGGTCTCTGCTTTTTGCCGATGATGTGGTTCTGTTGGCCTCATCGGACCGTGACCTTCAGCTCTCACTGGAGCAGTTCGCAGCCGAGTGTGAAGCGGTTGGGATGAGAATCAGCACCTCCAAATCCGAGACCATGGTTCTCAGCCGGAAAAGCGTAGAATGCTCTCTCCGGGTTGGGGATGGGGTCCTCCCCCAAGTGGAGGAGTTGAAGTATCTCGGGATCTTGTTCACGAGTGGGGGAACGATGGAACGGGAGTTCAACGGGCGGATCGGTGCGGCGTCAGCAGTCATGTGGGCGCTGCATCGGTCTGTCATGGTGAAGAGAGAGCTGAGCCAAAAGGCGAAGCTCTCGATTTACCAGTCAATCTACGTTCCTACCCTCACCTATGGTCATGAAAAATAAAAAAACATATGGTTCTGTACTGTGCTTGAATAAAACAGACACATTCCTTAGTGTGTTCTGTCTGTATAATAGTCTGAAAGGCTGCTGATGGCTGCATATTCACGGGCTGGGGTGGGGGTGGGGGGCAGTCACAATGACACGTGAATGTGTCATTAACTTCTCTGCTTGGCCACAATGAAAAGAGATGTTTGCAGGGGATCAAGGTGAGGTTGTTTTCTTAACATAAGAATACTGAACCAATGGTCAAGCAGGGTGGTGGTAGTATCATGCTGTTTTACTGACAGTACTTTACATTACTACGTTGCACAAAGAGGATGGAATAATGAAGTAGCACTAGATAGATAGATTGGGAATTTTTTTGTCATAGTACCAGACTCAAAAAGAGGAACATAAAAGAAACACAGCATAATCAGTATTTACTGTAACCCTTTGGAGTGTGAGGCCTCTCACCCACTTTCAAAGTAGTCTGACATGCCTTAACATTTTACAGTTTTTCTGAATTGCTAAAACACGTTTCCTAAAATCTCCTCTCCTTTAATCAAACCACTAAGCACAAACCCTAAAATTCAAGCTAAACTCACAAAAAAATGAAAACACTACCAGTCAAAATAGTTTTTGGCATGTAAATTAGAAACTGTAAGACTATAATAAAAAAAAAGTATGGTCGTCTACTATGACTGATAACTAATATGTAACGTTTGCCGTATTCAGTCCTCCAGAAAAGTTACTGGAAAGAACAAAGCCATAAAATGTACCCAAATCACAAAATGGTTTGGAGCGCAAAAACAATTGGTGTGCATCGTTGTCTATGTACTGGGCATTGCAATTCATTAAACACACATCTCATTAGAAATGCCCCACCTTACTTCTGTTAAAAACTGTTAAAGCCAGAAAGTTGAATATGAGGCTAACTTAACTGCGGTAACATTAAGGCTGAGGTATACAGTCTGTGTGAATGGTTGCGACAGAGGTGAAAGGCCATGAAAAATACTTTTTTCTTTCATTATCGGTAGTCAAACAGTAAAAATAGTAAAACAGGTATAAACAGGCAAAATAAATACAATAAATAGGTGTCAGTAATGACAAAAAATATTAGGGGAACTCAGCAAACCGAGCAAAGTGGCAAACATAGTATGTCTTGATGCAACCGAACCAAACATCAGTGTCAACAATAAATGCACAAAATATAGCCTGCGTGCAATAAACTGTAAGGATGTTATATAAGTTCTTATGTAGTGCTTTTGAATGATTACTTGAATATGATTTGCGAATTGACGGAATACAGGGTTATGCAGGGCCGTGCAGAGATGTTTGAAGGGGCACATAGAACCAAGCTAAATAACGACCCACATTTATCAGGAATCTAATATGGAATTGCATCATACTCACTGTCATCGGGTGAGAACAATGCAAAGCAAACGTAGCTTATGTTTTACCTGATGGGGCACGATGTTGCTGTTGAGGGGTTGCTGCTGCCCCTGCTGCTGATAGTGCTGGACGGCAGGGCTGTGTTGTGCACATACAGTGACGTTTTACACATTCTCCAGAATACTGTACATACTACGGCCACAAGTTTGCATCATGGTGCTGATCCAGAATCCTTCCCTTATCATGTATTCATTGTGCTATAATAATAAAGCAATAAGAATAGAAAATATACAATAATGTATTTATGATGATTCAGTTTGCTTGACTATCCACTCTGTGCAAGGCAGCAAGCTTATTAAATGTTTAAATTGTAGTGGTACAATAATTTTGCTTCTGTAAAATCTGCATTTTGTCATATTTGAAATATAAATCTAATACACTCTGTATATAATTATAATTTTCTTTAAAATACAGTGTGTGTTTTTATATCGTAATAGTCCATAATTATGTAGATATGCATGTTAGATAGTTTTTAGTGAAATATAAGCCCTCCAGAAAGGCAGGGGAAAGCCTGGTAACTTACTTTAAAACAAAATATGTTCCCTAAAATGGTGGACAGAGTTAGACCCATGACACTCTCACCCAGTTAGCTAGCGGCTAATGACCACCACTACTTGTGCAGTTAATAAAAGGACAGGTAATGTTTTGTCGCGCTGTTGCACACTGTGCAGACACAGCATTCTCATTTGTTTCAATTCGTCAGTTGCCACAAGACAATTTAAAGTGTACATAATCACCTAATACTCCTGTCTGCGATAGACAATAGTGTACGCTGTACACCTTTACTGGTTTTTGTTGCATCACTCTGCGTCTCCCAAATAATTTCTGTGTTTCCCCTACAGCTCTGCACCGCCCAGCCAGCAAAAAATGCACGTGCTCTTTGCGAGCTTGTTCCCGGCTCGTAACCAGCGCGCTCTGCCGTCAAGGGTGAGCATTGGTTAATGGTCATCATGTGACTGATGCAAGCTAGATATTTTTATTTAGCAAAATTGAGATTAATAGTGGGGCGGCATGGTGGTGCAGTGGTTAGCACTGTTGCCTCACGCCTCTGGGACACGGGTTTGACTCTCCACCTGGATCACATGTGTGTGGAGCTTGCATGTTCTCCCCATGTCATCGTGGGTTTTCCTCCGGGTACCCTGGTTTCCCCCCCACAGTCCAAAAACATGCTGAGGCTAATTGGACTTGCTAAATTGCCCGTAGAGATTGAATGGTGTGTGAGTGTGTCCTGCGATGGGCTGGCCCCCCATACTGGGTTGTTGCCAGCCTCATGCCCATTGCATCCGGGATAGGCTCCGGACCCCCCGCAACCCAGTAGGATAAGCAGTTTGGAAAATGGATGGATGGATGATAAAATTAACGTATGCTATTAACGTCTTATAGCATTAAAATACATTATTAACGTCTGTTTCCAATGTTAATAATATGATTTAAATCGATCACCAAAATAATAAGTATATATGTAATGGAGCGTTTGTGTGCCGAGTAGGTATATTCAAACCACTGTGGGGAGTTCGGTTAGAACTCTGATATAACCGCAAACAGAATCTGGATGACTCAAACTTCTTTTAATGAAGACTCTTATTTGCGAGTTTTCGGCAACCGTTATCACTTATTACGTGTAAAATAGTGTGTGGTCTGTGAACATAAATAACATACAGTCGGGCTCGGCTTCACAGGCCATCCATGTGGTGGACACTTCACATGGGTCCATTCGGCTGACGTCATACATATCCAGATGAGCGAGTCCTCGCGTGATGTCATCAACTGGGTTGTCTCCTGCTGTCAGCTCCTGGATCTCCGCAACTCGAGTACCCACAAATACTTTGTCGCGACATGAATCCGACAACACCCATGTAAGGACAGTCAGTGAGTCAGACCACAATGTGCAGCTACGGATGGGAAGGGTTAGTTCAGTGGATATAACCTTGTAAAACTGCGCACCTGTGAGGGCTGCACACAGCTCCAACCGTGGAATGGACTGCTGCTTCTGGGGTGCGACGCGGGAGCGTGCCGCAAGAGAGGAGACCTCGATGTCGCCCCTTTTAGCCTCAGTCCTGAGATAAGCAACAGGTCCATATGCCTGCTCTGAGGCATTGCGAAACACATGAATGTCTCTCATACGGCTGGAGTTGTCCATTTCTGGGCTGGAGTAACACCTGGGTAATGCTATCTTTTGCAGGTGTTCCAGCTCTGCCTCCCAGGTATGCCGTGAGTGCAGCAGTTCCTCTGGTAGATGGGGATCATCCCACTCCCCTTTCTTGTCCCACAGGCGCTACACAAATATCTTTGCTTGTGTTGTATAGGGTACTAAGTAGCCAAGAGGGCCATATCAGCTAATAAGAACTTTATATACGTTTCTCATAGTGGCTACGGAATACTCAACATGACAATTCTTCCAAAATTCAGTTCCAAAACATACGTATTTTAAAGTGCGTGTTTATAATTCAACCACATGAATTCAGTTAACTTAATTTAGCTTCAAAATAAATTTGAAAAGAAGAAATTCAGTTGAAAATATTCCATGTGTTTTATTCGCATCTTTATTATTCAAGCAGTAATATTCAGTCGTCTTATTTGTGCTTTACAATATTCAGTCCCGTTATTTTCGCTGTTTCAAATACGCTGCCAGAATTTCAGTGGTTTAAAATACGGTCCAAAATTCAACCCTCTACATCCAGGACCAGCAGGATGACTAATAGAATGCAGATAGAGTTCGTCTAACTGCTGTCCAAAATGGAGCCAGCGGGAAATACAAGTACTGATTGACTTGGCAGCAGATTTTTGTTGATTGTGTTATTTATGTTTCTTGTCGTTTACTAGTCAATCCGATAACTTATTGCGCCCCCAAGTAATAGGTTTTTATGTAAGTACTTCGCTAGCTGCATTAATTATCACCAAACTTATCTTGCTTAACGTAAGATGCCTGCGGGCACCTACAAGGTCCGTTAGCTTGCAAGCTGGCCAGCTAGGTAGTTGGGATGGGATAGTACTCGACTTGGAGACTGACAGGGCCGCAATGTCTGCGATGACACCAGAAGGGACCTTAAAAGGACTTTTTGAAAGTATGATATGCCTAATTAATTAAGGAAAAGACGGTGAAGATGAAACGGCATCCGACTGGGCTGGGCCGTAAAATATCGTGTCGTGTTTATGAACATTCATATTGTCATCAGTGTATAGTTGTCAGGATTCGCGGGTGCGGACGGGTAGGCAGGCAGGGAAGAACGAAATAGGTAGCCGAAAGCCGGGGAAAACTGGGGATTTATTAAGGGGAAGACGGCTACGGGGAGACCAGGACATCGGAACGCTACTAACATCAATGATGGACAAAAGGCAGGGCAAGACGTGGACTGATATCCATATCCTCTTCTCATGACTAGCATTAACTGTTTTGACTGTTTGGACGTCTTTCTTCATCTCCTGAATTTCTTGAAAAAGAAATTCGGACTGCTCTTTTAGAGCTTCAATAGACTCTGTATTCTTTGTTATAACTGTGCAAGACTATTGGTACTTTAATTTTGATTGCTATCATTCTCATGATATTTTCCTGCAGCTCAGATAAACTAGGTTCACCTTTTCCTTTTTTAGGGAGTGCTGGTGACTGTGACGCCTGACTCGTCCGCTCCTCATGTGTGCCACGCCCCCTGATTACCCATGTGTGCTTCCCCGATTGTTTCCAGCCCTGTCCGGTTATGTTGCCCTGCTTTATTGTATTTAAGTCCTGGTCTCCCCTGTTTCCATGTCTGTCATTGATGGTTGTTTCGTGGTGTTTTTTAGTGGATGTCCGTGCCTGTCCCTATTAAACCCTCATTTGCCCCGATTCCTGCCTGCCTGCCTGTTTTTGGATCGCTCGCGCTTCCTGAGCGATCTTCCGTCCGGCTCGTCTCGCCGTTACCGTGACAGAATGACAGACCGAAAGAAAAAGAGGAAGCAGAGGAAAGGAAAGCCCCAGCCGGAGCCCATCAGCCTGGGCACGTGCTCCCTCGCCCACTCCTGGCCTCTCGGAGAGGAAGAGAGAGAGGAGCTCGTCCGGGCCTCCATTCCTGAACCGCTCCCCATGGGAGCCTACTACCTGGCGAGGCTCGGGGCTTCCAGCGAGGACGAGGAGGACACACCCTTCTCGTTCCCTGAACTAGAGCCGATCACTCTGGACCAGCTACCGCCCCTGAGCCGGTATAATTACCGACCCGAGCGTATGGCGAATTGGGGGGGTTTTAGGGCTGTCAGGGACTCGATCCCTCGAGTACCCCGGGTCCCGAAGAGGACCGCGCCCGTATCCCCTTCCCGGGACTTCCCAGTCCCGCCACCGCCGGTTGTCCCTCCAGAGGCGCCTCCCTCATCCCTGCCAGAGGCAGTGACCACTCTGGCAGGCAGGTTTTTCGCCCTCCAAGGGCTCAAAGGTAGATGTTGCTAATGACTAAGGGTTATCAAAGCCAAAGTTGCTTAGGTAAACATTGTCAAGTAGGTATTAGGTGAGAAAACCAAAAGATCTTGATTCAGCCCCACAAACACACGAATGCACCGGCCGCCATCTTAAAAAGTACAACACTAGTACTCCATATTCAAATAGTCCCATTAAAAACTACAGCCCCCAAACATCAAACTGCATGCTTCTATGTCACCTACACTTCATTAAGCAATATTAACACAAGTAACATGTTTCATCACTTAAAGCCAATCTAACTTTTTAAAAATAAAGTCTGTTTCAACTGGACTTTTACCTAAGTAAAACAAACATTTTATGTTCTAGTTTTCTTAAAACTACTGAAACAAATAATTGGCTACACTGCAGTTCCGCTGTTTTGTTTGGCACCCCTGCGTGTCCTGCATTGTGTGGAAAAAACCTGAAGGCTGAGGAATGTTATGTAACACAGCTAGAATGTAAAAACTCTCTCTGGTGTAATTCACTGCGTAAAACCAATGGTGCTAAGTGTGGTGTCTTCTTCATAACACTCCCTGATGTTTGTGTCCGTGACCATGAGATAGGGTGGGCTGCTTTTCTTCCTTCCTTTGACTAGTATTCCTCCTAAATTGTTCATCTGTATTTGCTGCATTGGTACTTGTTGATGTGCGTGTGCCTTGTGTCACGATCGCCGTTTAACGGGAGCGGCGGACGGGCAGGAAACAGGCAAGGCAGGCAGGATACGGGGAAATACGGGGATTTATTAGGAACACGGGGTGCAGGAAACATCTCACGCAGACGGACTTCAATGACGGACACTGAACTCTAGTAAGACATGGACTCAAATAGACAGGACTGATTGAAAATAATCGGACACAGCTGGGTACGATCAGGGAAGCACACGTGGATAATCAGGGGGCGTGGCACACACGGTGGTCGGACTGTCCGGGACCTCCTCGGGGACTAGGGCAGGAAAGTCTGGAGCTGGGTCAGGGACAGGAGTGGGGCCAGGAACAAGAGCCCCAGGGGGCACAGTCATTTGAGGCAGAGGGAGCGCCTCGGGTTCTAGGGCCGCAGGGGGCAGCGGAGGCGGCTGCTCGGGCTGCGCAGGAGCTACGGGCGACGAAGGCGGCTGCTCAGACGCTGTAGCAGGAACCCAGGACTTTATGCTCAGCCCACTGCTGTTAACTCCGATGACTCACAACTGAGCAGCAATGCACATTTCGAATCACATCATCAACATCAGGCTGATGACAAGACTGTGGGTCTCGTCAATAAAAACGGTGACTCAGCATACAAAGAGGAAGTGTGATGACTATCGGACTGCTGCAGAGCCAACAACCTGTCTCTGAATGTTGACCAAAGAAATGGTTGTTGACTTTAGAAGAACACAAAGCACAGAGTGACCACTCTCTGCTGCACATCGATGGCTCATCTGTGGAGATCGTAGAGAGTACCAGATTCCTTGTTGTCCATCTGGCGGAGAATCTCACCAGGTCCTTCAACATCAGCTCCATAGTAAGGAAAGCACAGCAGCACCTCTACTCTCCACGGAAGCTCAGAAAAGCCCATCTCCCATCCTCACACTCTATTGGGGAACTGTTGAAAGCACCCTGAGCAGCTGCATCACAGTCTGCTTTGGGAACTATGTCGCCTCAGATCGCAAGTCCCTACAACAGATAGTGATGACAGGTGAGAAAATCATTGGAGTATCTTGTTAGAGAAATATGTACTTTTTTTATTATCATTTTGCTAGACGCTTGGAAACAACACCCTGCCGCAGCTTGATCTTAATTGAGCAATAACACGTCTCAAGAACTGTCGCTTGAATATTTCCACCCCATATATGGTGACAAACAATGTTCAATGTCAGTTGCATATCCTGTTTGTGTACCTCAATAAAAGACACTGCGAGGGGAGTTCCTTTTTCGAAGTTGGCCGAGTTCGACTGAGAGGCTGACACCTCGAGGTCAGGACCGGGCTTCCCTTTGTAAGGAAAAGTGGTAAAAATGCCCCAAGGTTCTTGGTTGATCATTTGAATGCAGACAATGTTAGGAATTTATGATCATGGGGGAAGCCAGGGAGAGAATGGGGGTTCCAGTTGGCACCACTAGGGTGATAAGGATAAGATAAGGTGATAAGAATTTAATTACAATGATCATAAAAGTCTCTACCCTGTTCTGTCCTGTCCCCGTCTCAGGATCCTCACACTCCAGGGGGTCACTCTTTATATGTAAATTCACTCACAACACCTACACACAACACCTTGGTGGGGAGGGCCTTTTTGGGTATAAAGGGGGGTGAAGAACTGTCTTCAATTTGTGTCTGAGCTGCCTTTCAGTACCCGGTGTGTCTCTACACTGTATTACATTGTATTATTTTTGCTGTTCAATAAACCATCATTTTGCTGAAACTGCGGAGACTCTGCAAGTGGATTCCCTACACCTTGCAGCAAGTAAAACGTCATCACAGCTGTCTGTGTTGTTCTGTGTTCAGAGACTGGTTTGTTTCCAGCGCATCTTCAGAAGAAGATAACCCTAACATATCTCTCCCCTCCATCACGGATATTCACACCACACACTGCATCCGCAAAGCCACCACCATTGTGGATGACCCCACCCACCCCTCACATTATCGTTTCACCCTCCTGCCTTCTGGAAATAGGTCCCGGAGCATTCGGGCCTTTACAGCCAGACTCAAACAGCTTTATCCCCCATGCCGTCAGACTACTGAACTCTCAGGGACTAATCTGATACCACACACACATACACTCATTAACACACTTTATTATTTAACTACTATTTTTTTATCTTATTGTAGCCATGTTTACAGTTACTTTTATTTATTTTTATTGCTACCTCATTGCACAACCAAACTGCACCTTATCAGTATTGGGTTTACTGTGCTGTTTGTGCTCGTTGGTGTCAGTTGTCCTCTCTTTTTGCACTGTCCTGCAATGTTTGCACAGTTTTTGCTCATTATGCACCATACAGTATGTTGCTAGGTTGGTATGTGTTAGTCTTGTGTTAATTTAAGTAGCACCTTGGTCCGAGGGAAACAGTTTCTTTTGTAACTGTACTATACTCAACTGTGTAAAGTTAAAAATAACATTAAAGACCTACTTGACTTGACTTTTACTGATAACAGGTGCTAAAGTGAAGTGACTTGCTTCTGGGAAAGATCTCCAGCTGAAATTCTCTACAACAATTATGGGAGAAATATGGGAAGGACGCGGCGTCAGACCTGCCCCAGTGGGACGAATGTGGTTTTCCTAGAAACAGCAGCTTCAGTCCCAATCAGATAAGCCAGATGCGTTTGAAATTAGAGGAACAGGATCAGACTGGTTGCTCAGGTATTAATGTGGTAGAACTAAAACGGAGACAAATTGGAAGGTGTTTCAATTGTGGGAAAATGAGACAAAGCAGGCAGAGGAGATGCGGGTGGCAAAAAAGCATGAGATAAGGAATGCAGAGAATGTGGATGAGGGTGAGACTCCTGTGAAAACTGTGTATTGAAAATTAGGGCCACAGTATTGTCATCCATCCTGTCAGGGTATGTGGAAATACACTGAGGGTAAATGGCCTAATGCAGGAAGTGTATTAATCCTATAACATCCAGCTGATTCAGGCTGTTGGGACAGTGTGGGACTGCACTCTTCTGGCTGGGACCTCGAATAAATGAATGAATGTTACATGTATACAGCCCTTTTCTAAGATACACAAAGAGCTTTACAGAGGAAATGGGGAGCCACTTCAACCCAAAGGTGAGGCAGCAGGAGAGGGGGCCCAGGCAGAGAGAACAGCCAACAAGAGGGGTGCTTCCACAGACAGGACGGGGGCCCCGGCAGACCAACGCTGACGACTCCTGGGACCAAGTCAACAGAGCAGCTGTTGTCATTGTGACTCACCCTCATACATCCATCCATCCATTGTCCAAACCGTTTATCCTACTGGGTCGCGGGGGGTCCGGAGCCTATCCTGCAAACAATGGGCACAAGGCAGGGAACAACCCAGGATGGGGGCCAGCCCATCGGAGGGCACATTCACACACCATTCACACACCATTCACACACACATGCACTCCTACGGCCAATTTAGCAAGAGAGAACATGCAAACTCCACACACATGTGACCCAGGCAGAGACTCAAACCGGGGTCCCAGAAGTGTGAGGCAACAGTGCTAACCGCTGCACCACCATGCCGCCCCACTGTTGGTTACATGTGTACATATTTTGTCTGATCTCTTCACCACCAGGTGGCAATATAGCAGCTCCAGAGTTGTTGATGGCTAGAGTAAAAATAAAAACACAGTAGCACAGAGGTGTAGCTAAAAATTCTGGGCCCCTGACAGAATGTCACCTTGCGCCCCTCTATCGAATTTTACATACTGGGAGAGAGATTTGTTGAGCCATCTTCCAATCTAATCCAATCCAGCTTTATTTAAAAAGCACTTTAAACAACCTTATCGACCAAAGTGCTGCACAAAGGAATAAATAAAAATATTCACAAACTTAAAAACGAATTAAAATAAATTTAATAAAAACCAAAACATTAAATGTAAGTAAATGGCCATTAATAAAATAAAAATATTATATTAATAATTATTTATGAATATATAAAAATTTATATTAATAAAGAAAAGGCTAAGATTGAAATAAAATTTACTATTAAAGTTAATATCTCACAAGGTGTCCAAGGAGAAGAGATGAGTTTTAAAAAGAGATTTAAAGATTTAAAGAGAAGAGGCCTCTCTAATGTGAAAAGGCAAATCATTCCACATTTTAGGAGCTGCGAATGCAAAAGCTCGATCCCCTCTAAGCTCACGCTGAGTCTTAGGAACCATCAGGAGCAGCTGATCAGCTGACCTGAGAGAGCAGGTGGGGGTGTAAGAGTGAAGCAGCTCACAGAGGTCAGGTGGAGCAAGACCCTTGAGGGCTTTAAAAGCAAATAACAGAATTTTAAAATGAATCCTAAAATGTACGGGCAGCCAGTGGAGTGAGTCTAAAATGGGGGAGACATGCTCATATTTCCATGTGCGGCAGTATTTTGAACCTTCTGGAGGTGAACAATAGTGGAGCCTCTAACCGCAACATAGAGGGCGTTACAGTGGTCCAAACTAGTACCGACAAAAGAGTGGATTACTGTCTCAAAGTGCTGCCTAGAAAGAATTGGCTTTATTTTGGCCAACTGCCTCAATTGTAAAAAGCTTGACTTGACAACTGATCTTATCTGCGTGTCAAACTTAAGGTTGGTGTCGACTTTAACCCCTAGGTGTGTGATGACTGGTTTACAATATTGTTCCAAGGAACCTAAAATTACAGTGGAGGTCAGAGGAGTGGAGTTACCAAAAACCAACACTTCTGTCCATTACCTCCCCACTTCCTTGTTAGTTACATTATTTGTTCTGCATTACTGTACTGCTTTGGAGCCTTTTGATATTAAGGTGAATAACACAGTGAAAAAAGAGACAGATGCATTGACAGCAGTTGTGGCCACACTTTGGACTGGGAGTGTAAGAGCAAAGGAAACTGAATCCACTATGTTCTGTCCTGTAAATTTTTATTAAACAACACATGACACACATACGAGTCCTGTTTTAACTTTCAGGGCTGATGGTCTGCAGCCTGGCTTGTGGTCTACAGTGCAGCGCAGGTGCAGTCACTGTGCTGAGCCCGGCGTTATAGTAATGATGCAGCCTTTCACACTGACCAGTGAGAAATAACCTTGAAAATGACTGTGCTCTTTGTGGTTCTCCTTTTGGAAACATCTTACCACCAAGCAACAGACATTTGACAACAGACTTCTACTCATCAATTATCAGAAATGTCATGCAGTAATCAGAGGTTAGACGGAAAAAATGACTTTTGTATTTTTCATCTTTTATCTTGGAGCAAACAGTTTTAATTGATGTACATGAGAGTAAATGGTGAATCAGTTTATTTGCTTTCTAGCTTTCTAGCACTTGGCTACCCAACCATTCATCAGTATGTGACCACTGCCATCTGGCTGAGTAAGTCTACTGTAATACTATTATTACAGTAGTATTATTAGTATTATTATCAGCTTATTGTGAGAATGGGGTGTGGGAAAAATGTCTTAAATGCAGACTGGTTACGGTGATCAGGAGCTTACTAATGAAAATGAGAAGAGCAAAGGGTTTGAACATCATAGTGGTTCCACTTGTTTTGAATCAGCCAGTGAGAAACTGACAAAGGGACCGGAAACAGGGAGGTACATGCTACAGAGCAGGCTGATCTGATTGGCTGTTCACACAGGTTTGCACGGCACTGCAGTGATTTACATTTTAATTTTTCTGGGTGTCTGTTAGCTTAACCCTAATAAATCAGTTTCACTTGTTGGATTTCCACTTATGGTCCAGCATGGTGGTGCAATGGATAGCACTATTGCCTCACACTTCTGGGAGCTGGGTTTGAGTCACGGCCATAACACCATGTGTGTAAAGTTTGCATGTTCTTCCTGTGTTGTTGTGGGGTTTCCTCCAGGTTCTCTGGTTTCCCCCCCCCCCCCCAGTCCAAAAACATACTGAGGCTAATTGGAGTTACCAAATTGCCTGTAGGTGTGACTGGTATCTGTGCCCTGCGATATGCTGGTGGCCCATGCTGGGTTGTTCCTTGCCTCACACCCATATCCTCCAGGACAATGTACGCTACTGTAATACAGAATTGAGATCTTGCAAGTACAAGTATGAGTACGTTGGAGGGCACGTCAGAGGCGGAAATGCTGTAGGTGACGTCAGACGCCGGAGACTTGGCGGAAAATCTGAATGAACAGCGAGGGGAATTTGGAATCTCTTGTGGAATATATCGACTGGTACTTCAACATTATAGTCATGAAGAAGAACGCAGATGCATCTTCTCCAGCCAAAAGCGAGACACCGTCCTCCAAAAGAAGTTGCCCGGCAGACTCCCCTGGCACAGCATCGCCGACTGGTAAAGACTTTGCCGACATCCTGGATTCAATCGACAAACGATTGTCCAGCTTCGACGAGAGGTTGGCTGTCGTCGAGATTCTACATCAGGAATTCAAATCCCCGAGGGAATCTTTGGAATTCAACCAGCAGCAGGTGGAAACACTCGCTGCTGAAAACACCTCACTATGGGACTCGGTTAAGTCTCTAACTGAAAATGTGACCCATCTAAATGAAGAAAATAAAAAAATAAAAGAGACTGTCGTCGATCTACAGGCCTGTAGCATGAGAAATAACCTGGTGTTTTCAGGCATCCCAGAATTACCGTCAAAACCTTTATCAAGAACCACCTGAAGCTTTCAGAGGACACTGAAAAACATCTGCTTTGAGAGAGTCCATCGGCTGGGAGCCAAGAGGCCTGGTGCACTGAGACCGTATCCTATTGTGGTTAAATTTGGATATTTTAAGCAGAAGGAGCAGGTGAAGAGCCGCGGCTGGGAGCTGAAAGGAACAGACTTTGTCGTAAACGACCAGTTCCCCAAAGAGATCCTGGAGCGACGCAAAGTTCTGTTCCCAATCCGACGCAACTTTATTTAGAAGGGTTCCCGAGCTCTCATCGCCGTAGACCAGCTCTACGTGGATGGGCAGCTGTACGGCGACCCCAGTACCACTCCCTGGTAGCCAGCTTAAACTACAGGCAGACGTTTTATTACAAGAGACTCATAGACCTGCCAAAGGATGAACTTAAAACACCCGAGTTTCCCAATGTGTTCTCAGCCTGCTATAACTCTAGGCAAAGTGGGCACTAGGGGGCAGCGTGTGGCTCAGTGGGCTAAGCCTGTATCCTTGTAATCAGAAGGTCGCAGGTTCGAACCCAGCCTCAGCACGTCTGCGGCTCCTTGAGCAAGACCCTTAACCCCCAGCTCCCTGGGCGCCACTATGAGTGGCAGCCCTTCGTGGTCAACTTACTCCACAAAGAGCAAGTTGAGGAGGCGTAAAGATTATTGATCCCCTGTAGGGAAATTAAGTTATTTATTTATTATTATTATTATTATTATTATTATTATTATTATTATTATTATTATTATAATAAAGAGGGGTAGCAATTCTAATACATCTATCCACCCATCCATTTTTCAAAGCGCTTATCCTACTGGTTCGTGGGGGGTCCGTAGCCTGTCCCAGAAGCAATGGGCAAGTGGCAGAGAACAACCCAGGATGGGGGGCCAGCCCATCGCAGGGCACACTCACACACTATTCACTCTCACACGCACACCTAAGGGCAATTTAGCAACTCCAATTAGCCTCAGCATGTTTTTGGACACTGGGGGGAAACCGGAGTACCCGGAGGAAACCCCACGATGACATGGGGAGAACATTCAAACTTCACACACGTGACCCAGGCAGAGACTCGAACCTGGGTCACCCAGGTGTGAGGCAACAGTGCTAACCACTGCACCACCATGCCGCCCCCATGGAACACCATAATACTCAAAATTAAATTAATAAAAATATCCATCCATCCATCCATTTTCCAAACTGCTAATCCTACTGGGCCGCAGGGGGTCCGGAGCAACAGTGCTAACCACTGCATCACCATGCCTCCCCATTCTAATACATAAAAATGTCAATTTCACAGTACTCAACACAATTATAGATCCACAGGGTAGATTTATAATCATTAAATTATCTATACTTAACAAAAAGTTATGTATTGTTAATATATATGGTCCAAATGTTGATAACCCCTCATTCTTCCACGTTTTCTTTACCGCACTCTCTGAACACCAGGACTGCGCACTTGTTCTTGTGGGCGACCTCAACTTTGGACTAAATAAAGAAATGGACAGGCTCAGTACAGCTGCTCAGCGCAATTGGGAATCCACAAACATAGTTAAACAGCACATGAGTATGACTATGGACTTTGCGATGCATGGCGTTCTCTTCACCCCACCCGTAGGGAATATACTTTCTTCTCACATGTCCATCACTCTTACTCTCATCTGGATTATTTCCTAGTCAGTAGCTCTCTGCTGAGTGACATTTCAGACACAGAGATACACCCTATAGCTGTCAGCGATCATGCTCCTGTATCTTTAACCCTAATAAATAAGAAGGCCATTCCACCAAGTAGAAACTGGAGATTTAATACATCATTGCTTAAAGATGGAGATTTTATTAACTATTTTAAAAAAAGAGTGGGCTTTATATTTAGACTATAATGACCTGCCTGGAACATCAGCATCTGTTCTCTGGGAAGCAGGCAAAGCTGTGATGAGAGGTAAAATAATCTCATTCTCATCACATAAAAAGAAGAGAAAACAAGTGTATCCAGGACTTAGAAGAAACCATGTGTCACGGGAAGGTTCGGGTGGACAGGCGATCGTGCGGGCGGTGGTTCAGAAAACCAGGCTGACGAGCAGGATCGGGGTAATCGGGGTTTATTCGGGAAAGGGAGACACGGGAGACAAGCGAGGCTAGATACGATCAGTTAAAAATAAATATGGAAAAAAACAACTATATGTGCTGTTAAAGACTGAAATGGGGATACAGTATATGACCCTGACAGAAAAAACAGCACTTTCAGGGACTTTTACAAATCTTTATATTCACCACAGATAAACCCATCTAAAGACGAAATTGATCAGTTTCTTGATAGTATAACCCTTCCGAAATTATCAGACAATCAAGCGATGGCACTGGATTCTCCGCTGACACCAGGTGAACTCCAGGAAGCCCTGAACGGTATGCCCAATAAAACGGCTCCAGGTCCAGATGGATTTCCAGCAGAATTCTATAAAGAATTCTGGACAATTCTGGCATCAACATTCTGCAGAATGTTGCAAGAAACCAGGGAAAATGGTCGGCTACCACCAAATATGAATTCTGCAAACATTAGTCTCTTGCTAAAACCAGGCAAAGATCCTACAGTATCTACCAGCTATCGTCCAATATCCCTTATAAACGTTGACCTTAAAATAATCTGCAAAGCTCTCTCAAAAAGAATAGAGAAGTTAACCCCTCTCATAATTCATCCTGACCAAACTGGTTTCATAAGGGAGGCACTCATCAACAAATACACGTAGATTACTTAATCTAGACATAGACTATTCATGCAATAAAAACCTTCAAATTACAATACTGTCTCTAAATGCAGAAAAAGCATTCGATAGAGTTACAGTAACTGGAATTTTTTATTTGCAGCTTTATGCAAATTTGGTTTCAGAAACTCTTTCATAAACTGGTTAAAAATATTATATAGTTCACCAACAGCATGCGTCAGGACGAATGACTAAACATCCTCCAGTTTCTGTCTCAAGAGGGGCACCAGCCACGGATGTCCTCTATCCCCCTCATTGTTTGCGATTTTTATTGAACCACTAGCAGCAGCAATTAGACAGGCTACAGTGATTAAAGGCATTAAATGCAGGAATGTAGAACATAAGGTAAGACTTTATGCGGATGATGTGTTACTTTTTCTCCAGCATTCACAAACCACTCTTTCTGAGGTAATTACATTAAACCTCCCCCCTTTGAAAAATATACACTGCTTAAAAAAATTTAAGGAACAATTTTTAATCAGAGTATAGCATCAAGTCTATTAAACTTCTGGGATATTGATCTGGTCAGTTAAGTAGCAGAGGGGGTTGGGTCAGTGATGGTCTGGGGAGGCATATTCATGGAGGGCTGCACAGACCTCTACAGGCTAGACAATGGCACCATGACTGCCATTAGGTATCAGGATGAAATCCTTGAACCCACTGTCAGACCTTACGTTGGTGCAGTGGGTCCTAGGTTCTTCCTGGTGCACGACAATGCTTATTCTCAATCGGCTAAACAAGGGATCTGGCTTTATGATACAAGCCCCGGAAAGCGTCAGATAGCTTGAATGAGGCATATGTGACCCTCAGTAAATCCATCCAATTTACCCAAAATTGTTTGTATATTTCTAATATACTGTTTAAAAGATGATGCGGAAGTTGCTGTATTTGCATTTGGTACTGTATTTGTAACGCAGTTGTCTCACGGGCGACCTTGTTTGCTGCCCTCCAATCAGGATGCGGCGCGCGGAGCGAGCGAATTCAAAAGGAAGGGGAGGCGCCGCCATTATTCCATCAGGCTGCAGCGGTCAGCAGATATTACAGTCGCGGTTTTAATTATGGCTGAAAGCGACGCAGGACAATATCGTTAAGGGAAACCACTTTCTAGTTACTAACAAGAGGAAGCATCTGCGGCACGGTAAGGCGTTTGTGGGGAATAGGTTCGTAGCTGTGACTGCTAATGTACCGAGCTAGTTGTTTTGGACATGGTTTTAAATGCTCGTATTGCAAGAAGACATACACATGGGGTAATATGGGTATTCGAGCGATCGAGACAAATCATGCATCAGGGAAACACAAACGCTATGAGTCCTCAAAGACGACTTCACTGCCCATCCAGAACTACGTTCAGTGTGGGTCTAGTCCGCCAGATACTGCTTTGGAAGTTCAAACCACCGCCGAAGTTACAGCTTTGGAGGTATTGTGTTCGACATCTTTTTCTGAGTTTTCAACAACAGCAACACTTACAGTACGGCCGAAGTGCTTTAGTCTCTATACGCGGTGAGCCAACTTCATTTGTACAGAGCCAATAGTGAAATACACACAGTGTTTCGATCGATGTTCCCGGATTTAGTCATAGTAAAGTTGTTCACCTGCGGGAGGGATAAGACCGCATATATATCTATATTAGTATTACACCGTTCGTCCATCGTGAGCTAAGGTCAGCTGTGAATGAGGACAGCTTTGTAATTATGTTCGAGATAATGTTCGAATGTAGCCCATCTTTTAATAATAATTGTGTATATGCTTTTTTTTTTTCTTTTTGAGGTCTTGTGTCTTAATTGTGATGTTGAAGTCTGTGCAGCAACCCTGTTAAAAGTACTCAAGTCTCACTACTTTAGTGAGAGTAAAGGAGTATCCAGAACAAAAGAGTACTGGAGTAGCGTGTTGGTTTGCTAAATCAGAAAATTAACAAACCCTCAGTTGCGGGCTTTTCCGATCAACAGTACAGACAATTAAAGAACCGAATCTAAAATTAAAATATTCTCTCCAAATAAAACAAACATAATGTGCGCAAATAAGACCATGTGATTCGTTCGATTATCTCTCAGAACTTGGAAATTCCAAATTGAGTGACATCACGTCCGACAATCTCCCGTTCGAGCTACAGTGCCACAACTCGGAACAAACTTGGCTGCCTCCATGAATGCGCTGCTGTGTGATGTTGCTTTATATTTCAGCAGTTTTGGAGTAAGATTATTATTTCCGAGAGACAAACACACAAGAAACAGGAACTAGTCAAACCACATTAAAAGCTTTATAAAGTATTTTGGTACATTCATAGCGATATTCTTTTTTTGAGAAGCAAGCGAAATATAAACAAACCAGAAAACCTAACAAGTCTGGTAAAATTCTGATATTGCATGCTAGGATACTGTTTACGGTAACGATATGGTATTCTCTAAATCGATCATGTGCAATTACATTTATTAATAATTATAAACATTTTTAAGATTTGTAAAATAGAATTACTGATGTAAGTCATCATTTTAGGAGATTTAAACATCCATGTTGACTCCCCCACTTGTCGCCTTGCTGCTGAGTTTCTTCAATTGCTCGACTGCTTTAATTTAAAACAACTTGTTGATGTCCCTACACACAACAGGGGGCACACCTTGGACCTGGTCATCACAAACTCTGCTTCTCTCACTAACTTGCAGGTGTATGACCTAGGCGTCTCCGACCACAAGGTAATTTCTATGGAGTTGCCATCTCCTTCTAGCCTCACCAAGCCTGAACACAATATCTGCTTTAGGAACCTCAAAAACATCAACCCAGAACACGTGGCAGCAGACCTTCAGCATCTTTCCACAAATTTTTCATCAGCTGATGAAGCAGTGGACTACTATAACAGCCATCTGAGTAGCCTTCTGGACCACCATGCCCCTGTTAAAACCAGAGCTGTGACCTTCTCATGCTCAGCGCCCTGGTTCACAGATGGGCTTCGGAAAATGAAGACAGCAGGTCGGATTCTTGAGCGGCGCTATAAAGCATCTGGCCTTACCGTTCACAAGCAAGCCTACCGGGAGCACCAACAAAAATATTCGAAATCTCTCATAGAGGCAAGGTCGAAATTTTTTTCTGATGCCATCAGAAATAGTGTGGGAAATTCCAAACAGCTTTTCTCCACTGTTAACCATCTCCTCGAACTGCAACCCCTCCTCCCACTTACTGGCACCACAGCAGAGCAGTGCAACCATTTCATGGATTATTTCACATCCAAAATTGCACATATTCGCTCTGCCCTTTCCGGTCCTCAGATCCAAACCATTTCCTCAACATGTGCTATTTCTCAGCGCCTAAACTGCTTTTCTCTGGCTTCATCAGAAGTGGTGCAAAACATCATCAGGAAGATGAAACCCTCCACCTGTGCCTTGGACCCTTTCCCAACTTCCCTGGTGCAGACCCATATCACTATCTTAAGTCCCCTTATCACCTCTGTTATAAATAACTCTTCAAACTGGTCATATCCCATCTGTCTTAAAAAAAGCCATTATAAGACCACTTCTCAAAAAACACAACCTGGACCCAGAAGTCCTTTCCAATTATAGGCCCATCTCAAATCTCCCATTCATATCCAAAGTGATTGAGAAAGTAGTTGCCATCCAGCTGCATAACCACCTGAAACTCAACAACCTCTATGAAAAATTCCAATCTGGTTTCCGGACAAACCACGGTACAGAAACTGCACTCGTAAGAGTCTCAAATGATCTCCTGATGTCATCCGATGCTGGCTCTTCCTCCTTGCTTATTCTCCTGGACATATCTGCTGCATTTGATACAGTTGACCATGACATCTTATTAAATCGACTACATTCCACCTTTGGACTCACTGACATTGCCCTCAGCTGGTTTCAATCATACCTCGCAAACCGGATAGAGTACCTTGCTATGGGTGACTCCACCTCAAAGCCACACACAGTCTCCTGTGGCGTTCCCCAGGGGTCAGTTCTTGGCCCCATGCTCTTCATTCTTTACCTTTCTCCGCTCGGTCAGGTCATCAGCCGCCATGGATTTTTCTTTCACTGTTACGCCGACGATACACAGCTTTATGTAAATGCCACAGCGGCAACGCCACTCTCATCATCCCCATCTCAACTCACCGTCTGTCTGGAGGAGATAAAGGTTTGGATGGATCACAATTTCCTTCAACTCAACAGCTCCAAAACCGAGGCCATTCTGGTTGGCACCCCTCACCAGATAAAATCATCACCCATAACCAGTATCATCTTCTCTGGCTCTAATATCTCTCTCTCATCAACAGTCACAAATCTTGGCGTAAAAATGGATCCCCAACTCACCTTTGAATCCCATATCAACCATCTCTGTAAAACCTCCTCCTACCATCTCCGGAACATTTCCAAACTCCACCCCATTCTCTCCCTATCTGATGCCGAAAAGCTGGTCCATGCCTTTATCTCCTCTAGACTGGACTACTGTAATGCACTTCTCTTTGGGATACCTAGCAAGAGCCTGCAGAGGCTCCAATACATTCAAAACTCTGCAGCAAGGATCCTGATGAGAGTGCGAAAACATGAGCACATCACTTCCATTCTTCACTCACTTCATTGGCTTCCCGTCTCCGCCAGGATTGACTATAAGGATTTGCTTCTTACACACCAATGCGTCCATGGACATGCCTCCCCCCCCTACCTCAAAGAACTTATTAACCCACAACGCGCAACACGTTCTCCTCCGTTCTACGCAGGCTAACCTCCTCCACAAACCAAGAACCAATCTGAAGACTATGGGAGATGGGGCTTTCTGTGCTGCTGCTCCACGCCTATGGAATGCCCTCCCTGACTTCCTGAGGGCACCACAACCCACTGACTGTTTTAAAAAGCATCTAAAGACTTTTCTTTTTAACAAAACCTTTGGTTCCTCCACTTAGAGGTTTTAAATTTGTTTACTTTTAAACTATTTATTTTGTCTCTTTTTATTTTAACGTGTAGCCCTTTGAGATCCTGGGATGTAAAGGGCATTATAAATAAAATGTAGTATTATTATTATTATTATTATTATTATTATTATTATGTGTGTAAACCGCCATGCTGAAATAACGTCACAATCTCGGATATCTCAGATAGGAAAATTCTGTCCAACTTCAACGTCAGAAAGGAGGCATGTTTCCGATGGGATTTTTTTCATCCGAGTTCCGCCTCAGAGAGAGAATCGAACGCAGGTATATTACCTTTTTTAATAATCAAAAAACAACCACGGTACACCCATTGGGGAGATTTCATTGACTTACAGTTCGTGCGGATATGAGCTGCATGTGAGATATGTGGAAGGCAGGGCTAGCAGGCGGGAGATGGATGTCACTCTTCTCAGTGTAGAGAATAATAAACGGTATAGGAGAACTCCTTAGCTATAAGTACCATTACAGTGTCAGAATGTTAAGTGGTTCTTTTTATAATTAAACATGTGCCCCGTCAGTCATGTTTCTGTTGACGATCTTGGATATTTGTGCCGACGTCTTGCAGAAGAAAGTTTTAATATGTTGCCCAAAGTTAGGAATACTCCGTAATTTGTGTTTGCTTACATGTATGTACTCTAATTGTTTAGAAGTTGGAGTTTTGTTTAAATGTAAAATGCCTTATATTGGGTAAAAAAAAAAAATCACGTAATTAGGGCTGCAACGATTCGAGTAACTCGAATAACTCGATTACTAAAAATCTCGATGCAAATTCTTTGCTTCGATGCTTCGTGTAATCCGGACAACTATGTGCTGCTTAGTGATCAGCGTGTTTCACTCGGAGGATTAATACTGTCGCACAGTGCTTATTCTGCATTACGTGTAGCAGGGTTGATTTGATGGCGCAATGGAGGAAGACGGGGAAAATAGCGAGGACAGTCAGAGAAAGATGAAAAATGTCTGTCTAAAGTTTGGGAACATTTCAAACAAAAGAAAAGCGAAAATACTATACAGTGTGTCCATTGTAAAACCGAATTAGTTTACCACAATAGCACAACGTCAATGATTCAACATCTCAACAGAAAGCACCCAGTCTATGGAACCAGTCCACAGAGCGGAACCAGTATACAAAGTAAGCGTGAAAAGTATAACAAGATTCAGCCTAAGCAGCCCCTAGTTTTCCTCAGTAAAAACACTGTTAACACAACAGCAGTCAAAATGATGCTGTCGTAGTTTAACACGGAGCTGGAGCCTGTCTGTACACTAAGAGCAAAGAGACGGTTCCATTACAGAGATGGCGAACTCAGGTGGAGTGAAAGAAAACAACAGCAGTGCTTGCAATCGCTACTAAACCTTTACTGGTAAAGAGCTGGTGAGAGTCCGTAATCAAACCAGCTGTTAAGCTGAAAGGTGAAGAAAAGCCATGTTTTCAGCTTCATTAGTTGGAGTGATACCTGCAGCATGCAGGGGTGAGTCTAAAGGGAAGCATGGGGTTTACGCAACTAGATCTATTTCAAGGCTTTAGTAATATTATTTTGCAGATTTAGATTAATATGAATAGTATTACATAATTATGATATAAATATAACATAAAAATTACCCCCTGACAGCCTTGGGTTAGTGAAACTGAGACACTGAATTATCCAACCGCCACATGCTCCTTTAAAGGCTCACACACACACACTCATTCTGTAACACACTTAAACACACACAGATCTTACTCACATTCACTTACACGCACAAACATTCACTCATTCAGGAGATACAATCCTGTCAGGACTTTTTTACGCCTCCTACAAATGTACAAGAACAGAGAGTAAAGGCCATTTTAATTCATGCCTTAAAGATATATGTATACCTTTTCTCAGTAATTTTGACATCATTTTATTTTTGCTTTTTAGAAAGTGTTTTCTTTTAAAAAGCAAAACAAATATGTCCATAAATGCACTAAAAGGGTTTAGTTCTTTTGGCAGGGGTCTCTGCTGGCTATCCTACGTTCTCACGTGAAGAAAATCGTTCCCTACCACCTGTCAAATCCTAAAATGATCCAAAGGTTAAGCCTGTGTTCCCTATCTCAGCTGAATAACATTTGCTGTCAATTTATTTACCAGTTATTCTTAGCTGGGGTAGGCTTCTTTGTCTGGTGGGACCCCAACTTTCCCTCATGGCAAGGATGAAAGTGGACTGCAAAATGCATTCATGTTGTAGTTCAGTACTCTCATACTGCTATCCAATGAACTTGATCTTGCTTGTGGTTTGCATGCAAGTCAGCTGTGGTATGAGCTGGAATGGTTTGGGGAGGAAAACCGCCTTGATGGGATGGCTGGATACCACTGGTAACAGCCTCACATAAGTCAACGAAAGATGAGATGCAGGAGAAAATGCATTTCATTTGGCAGATATACTCAAGTAAGACTACAAAACGTTCACTGAATACACTAAGATTTCCTCCCCAACAAGTCACTTGATTAAGTGTACCTCGTCCCTACCCACCTCTGCATATTTGACATTTTATTACACATTTCAGGTGGGAACGTGAACTTGGTTGCTGCATAGGATGGAAAGGGCTTCGGACATGAGTTTGTCAGATGAGGTAAGGCAACTGGGGGAGAACTGACAGCTAAAACTGAGGACGGGCTGTTGTATCTGGGATGGCCAGTGGGTGCAGTGGCCTTTCAGTGTCATTGTGCCTGCTCTGTAAAGCATGAAGCAGCCTCATGGAGAACCCTATCCCCATGCAGGAGGATTATGCGGATATCCGGGCCTATTTCTCCAAGGCTGAATGGGTTCGGCTGCAGAGATGCGAGAAGGTGCACTACAGGAACATGAAGAGGAACCACCAGGCCATGTTGGATATGGGTAGGCTTTGGGCTCCGGCATTAGACTTGGATGAGTACCAAGAGTGCAATGAGAGCCTTTATTAGTCCCACCAGTGGGAAATTTGCATAGTCTGCAACTGTGTTTTCTCTAGGGCTGAATTCCACCACCCCAGTGTTCATGAGAAGCAGCCGATCCAGCGGGGTGATGACGGAGAGGTTGGGCGGCGACAAATGCAGCAATTCGGAGGAGTGGACTTCTCACCTTCTGAGAAGGAGCCCTGGGGACAAGGCGAGTGGAGGTGATACTGCCAGTCAGAGGTTTCCTGCTGTGACGGGTGATTCCTTCAAACAGTGTCAGGCATTCATCTGTGTCGCTAAAGGATAAGGCAAAAGTTCCGGGGCCTGGTTTGGGTTTCTGGGCTGTGTCGACCTGGAACTCTTGCAGCTCCTAGCCACTTTTGTGTATCAGTTTCACCCCACACAACTGGAACTGGGACCTTTATGCTGAAGCATGTAAGACACAAAAAGTTTGTAGGTTCACAATGACTTTATTTGAAACTACACCGTCATTCCAAAACAATGGAGGTTGAATAATTTGTTTTGTTATTTGTTAGTTACTGGAGGGATTGATCACAAATTATTTATATTTTGCTTATATGAACCTACCACATGTATATGACGTCTCACTAATAAGCACTGGCAAGTTTCACCCCTTGCACCGGTGATATTAGACAGAACTATATTGGTAGCGATTGAAGCGTCTGATTCAAAAAGATGGGGATGCAAGCAAAAAATGTATTGGTTGATGCATTAACTGGAATTATTTTTGTTCTCCATGTGTCTGCTCAATTTTTGCTCTGCTGCATCTCTTTTTCTGCACCTATGAGTAACTTCCAAGTTAGCGCCAGTGCTTGTGGTCAACTAGTCAGCAAGTTTAATGCTATAAGCACCACCGTATTTGAACAAAAAGGACCTAGTCTGGAGTAAGCACTAAAGGGTTCTGGAACTTCTTCCAGGGAACTACAATCGGGCTGAGTTCCCGCAGTGTGAACGTGAGAGAAATCCCTGGTTCCAGGATAAGGTTTTGGTTCCAGACAAAAGCTCAATGTGAAAGTGCCTGTAGTTGCGACCCAAACACAAAGAGCCTTGCGGATATGCGCTAAGGTGATGCAGTCTGCCTGAAGTGATCATTTGTGTTTTCAGCATCCAGGAGTTTCCAGCCTACATCCAGGCGGTCCGGTCAGAGCAGAACCCTTGCTGTGGGATCAGAGTCATGTGCTACAGACCAGGGAAAGAGGGTCTGTTTGTGCTCAACGCAATCTGCTGCTGGCTTTGTATTGCAACATACTAATTAACTGGCACAGTCTCAATGTGTTTGATATCATTTTGGTTTCAGCAGACGTCTTCCTGCAGTAACACCACCTGCCATACAAACCAGCAACCTTCCCAGCAGGGTGTCAGAGAGGTTAAAAAAGAGGAGGGGGAATACCTGATATCTGAGGGTGAAGGGACTGCGAATGAGAGCCCCCCCAAGGTGAAATGGAGTGTAAATGGGTCTCTTTACAAATGTCACTTTTCCGTTCTGAAGTGGTATAATTTCTGTGTTTTAATTTCGAAAGCAGCCAACGGTAGGTCACACCAGAAATGGACATAATTTCAGTTTAATGTTTATACTTGAAGTAATTTGTTTGGTTTCTGCTCCTTTTTTACTATTAAGCAAACAGAAGCACCTGTATAGATTTGAGGTGAACAGCTTATTCTGTCTTGTTTGTTTTCATGACAGAAGGTGAAGGGTGCAGCGGTTCAGGATGTGACTGAGGTGGAGCTGATTGGTTCTCTTCTGTTAGTTACTGGTGGGCGGAGCAAACAGTGTGCGAAACCTCCAAACCCAGGTGATTTTAGCTACCAACATATACCATCAAAACTGCAAATGTTTTGGTACATTTGAAGGTCATAGTTTGTGCTTCAGGTTGCCATTTCAAACCAGCAGTGTTAGTACTCGGTAAAGTTCAGGCATGTCGGAGATTGCAGTGTGAATTCCACATTGTGAACATAAACTGCGTATGGAGTAACGAAGGCTCTTTGGAAGATACGTTTGCCTTCACTATTTTTCTGACTTTTTTTCTATTAACTCTTTTCCCTCTCAGTACGGACTGACTTGTTTTCATCTTGCCCCCAGCAAGGAGAATGAATGAATCTTACCCCAAAGAGTATGTCAGACAACTGAGGGCTGGAACTGTCAACACAAACCAGGATTCCCCAACTTCTGCTGGCCCCAGTGCCGCTCAGCCCAGTAAAGACACACTCAGTACCTTGGCAGAAGCCAATACAGACACACTGACAGCACAGCAGGGTTCCCAGGGTAAGAAGACTTTCAATATAAACAGAGACTGTAAAATACACAGGCAGACTCGCACAAAGAAGTCCCATCGGTGTTCTGAGTGTGGGAAGAGCTTCAGTCGTTTAGGAAACCTAAAGACTCACCAACGGATTCACACAGGGGAGAAGCCCTACCAGTGCACCCAGTGTGGGAAGAGCTTTAATCAGTTAGGAACCCTAAAGACACACCAACGGAGTCACACAGGAGAGAGGCCCTACCAGTGCACCCAGTGTGAGAAGAGCTTCAGTATTTTAGGAAAGCTAAAGACACACCAGCAGATTCACACAGGAGAGAGGCCCTACCAGTGCTCCCACTGTGAGAAGAGCTTCAGATATTTAAGTCACCTGAAGAGACACCAGTGGATTCACACAGGAGAGAGGCCCTACCAGTGCTCCCAGTGTGGGAAGAGCTTCAGTGATTTAGGAAACCTAAAGACACACCAGCGGATTCACACAGGAGAGAGGCCCTACCAGTGCTCCCAGTGTGGGAAGAGCTTCAGATATTTAAGTCACCTGAAGACACACCAGCGGATTCACACAGGAGAGAGGCCCTACCAGTGCTCCCAGTGTGAGAAGAGCTTCAGTCAATTAAGTCACCTAAAGACACACCAGCGGATTCATACAGGAGAGAGGCCCTACCAGTGCTCCCAGTGTGGAAACAGATTTAATGAGTTAAGAAGCCTAAAGAGTCACCAGCGGATTCACACAGGAGAGAGGCCCTACCAGTGCTCTCAGTGTGGAAAAAGATTCAGAGAGTTAGGACCCCTAAAGAAGCACCAGCGGATTCACACAGGGGAGAGGCCCTACTAGTGCTCCCAGTGATTTTTCTTGATTAGGATACTTTGAGACACACCACCAGACCCACACAGTTCAGTCAGTCCAATAAATGTTTGTTCTTGAATTTTTCTAAATTGTATTTCTGAAATACCTGTATGTTGGGTCCCCCTCATTAGTCCTGTTGATGTTTAGGATTTATTTGACAAAGATTCAGAGGTGTTTTTTAATAGTTAGAATATATTGTGAAGGTAGTCTTTGACTGCAAAGCAGTTTTATAAACTGTTAAATTGCACGGTTGTGTATTTTACAGAAGATGATTCGGCTCACGTGAAACAGAATTCAGAATTTTATTTCAGTAAACTTTTCTGTTTGAAATAGCTCCCTGTTCGTTAGTCTAGATATGATGACAGCTGAGCTAGGGCGTGGCCTCTGCTTCGTAATGTCTCCACCTACTGAGACATGTATAGACAATGGATTGTATTAGGTTACATGTGTAATACGTCACGATTTGTGTGTAGGGGCCATTTTACCAGGGAATGTCGGAGATGTCCGTCACACAGATGCATGAAGTTCTGTATTTCTTTTCAATGTTAAAGAAAGTTTCATATAAACTAAATGTATAGCGAGGGCTCAGGACTATGAAAAGCTGTATTTTGTTCAGGCAAATGGGACTGAGGCATTTCTTCGTATCATTTGAAGGACGTAATCTATCACACAGTTAACCATAAAGTGTAAATGCAGGCGCAATGAGGCGCCGTAACACTATCTTAAATTATACATGAATTGCCAGCTTTGTGTTACAGTTGGGTGCCCAACATAAACTCAAAAAAACTAAAAAAGAAACTTTAGATATACACTCAATAAATACAAAAGGGACCAGCGACTGCGACATAGATGATTTGCAACCTCAAGTTCATCAGTCGGTTCTCCCTTTTACATGAGCTCAGTGGCTATAAAAACTCCCACGATTAGATGATAGAAATGTACTTTGTCCTTAGGAACAAAACTAGCTAGTCTGAGTTATTATTAATGAAGGCTTCCATATATGGCAAACCACAAGATGCCACTGCCTGAGCATGTCTGTTGCAATTAATTTAGAATGACCTTGGGAGACTAGCGAGTTAATTTGGTGTTAGTGGAAAATGACAGAATTGGTAGCCTTCCTGCACATTAATTGATTGTGAACATATGAAATATTTCATTTTAATTAGGGAAGTGCACTTGTAATCGAAATGTTGCTGGTCCAAATCCCTGACTAGCAAGGTATCACCCCCAAGCACTGCTCCCTGGGTGCTGAATTAGCTGCCCCCTGCTATGTCATGGTGTCACATGTAGGTTAAATGCAGAGGTTACATTTCGTGGTTGTGCACTGTGTGTTGTGCTGTGGTGTGTCAGCACTGATCGCCAAATTAAAAAATTATTTTGAGTTGCAAACATTCATAAAATGTTTGCTGTAAAAGTTGTCTTATGATAATACTGTTTTTCATTTACTAGATAAATGTACATGTATAATCATCCATCCATTTTCCAAACTGCTTATCCTACTGGGTCACGCATCGCAGGGTACACTCACACACCATTCACTCACGCATGCACACCTATGGGCAATTTAGCAACTCCAATTAGCCTCAGCATGTTTTTGGACTATGGGGGGGAAACCGGAGTACCCGGAGAGAACCCCACGACAACATAGGGAGAACATGCAAACTGCACACATGTCACCCAGGCAGAGACTCGAACCCGGGTCCCAGAGGTGTGAGGCAACAGTGATAACCACTGCACCACCATGCCTCCCCATCCCATTACTCTTATTGTTCTGAATTGAAAATGGGGTTATTAAGAAAGAGTAGCCTGATATAAAATAGCCCAGCAGCCCCTCCCTCCCGGCCAAGATTATGTTCTTTATGGCCCTGTTCAAAATAATGTCAGCTGCAGAAATATGGAGCACATGTAATTTATCTGTATTTTAGATGGTAGACGAGGGGCTGGGTGACGTCGTGGCTGGACGACTTGCAGTGTAGCTTGTCATCTGTGCATTCTGGGCAGCGTGCTAACTTCTGATTACTTTTGGCATTTGGTTCGATGTTACGCCATTTCCAGGTGTGTCGGTGCCCAGTATGAAGCTAATCGCCGCATTATATGTATGAAAAGAAGACAGAATAGCAAAAAAATTGAGAAAAAATTCTACCTAGATCACCACTAGAGGGAGCTCACACATTCTGTCATACTTGCCACAGTAACAACAGTGATGTATAGGAACAGAGTTAGAAGACAGTAGTTTATATATAAAAAATGCAGTTTCATTAATCTAATTGGGTGGGCCCAGCTGTCAATACCACCCAGACCTAACCATAGGTCTGCCTCTGCGTCAGTCCATCTACGAAACTGGACAGAAAATTTACAACTGTTCTGTTTAAGTGGTTATATTTAAGGAATCTCACATTAGTAAATTCACACTTTACATGAACATCTGAAATCGGCAGAGACAAAATCGGCAGTACAGGCAGACCAATGTCTTTGAAACTCCTTTTTCTTTCAGCACCCTCTTACTGCAAAACCTCAATCCAAAGTACTCCATGTTGTTCATCTGTGTGAAACTGCAACAGAAGAGCTCTCTCCACTGGTTTTCTAATTCACCAAGGGAACAGGAAGGCCCTCTTTTGGTAGGCTGCCTACTGCAGGCTCTCTTACCCGGGGTTGTAGGATCTCCAGCTTACTCAAGTGACTCTGTAAGTCACATTTGATACTGTGTCCGGAAGCAGTCCATGCTGCGCTTAGGAATGACATCTGTTTTAGTGTAGAATTGTCTGTAGAATTTACTGTAAATTCTTAGCAAAAAAAAGCTGCCAGAAAAGTATTGCAAAATTGCTGTTAATCACTGTAAAACCCCCAGCTCCATGGGTGTCCCTACAGGTGGCTGCCCTTTGCTGCCAGGCTTGCTGTCACCTTTGTCTGTGCCCGTGTCAAGTAGAGCAAGATGGGGTAGGTGAAAAGAGAATTTCCCCAAGGAGAGTAACAAAGTATCTTCATGTCATTTAGAAAAGAATTACAAAATGTCTTTTACAGGTTTTGTCGTATGTAAATTACAGCAATTGTCTTTTTTAAACAGAAAAATAACAACTGTAATTTGGTTTAAAATATCTTGTATTCTATTCATATTATAGAAGTTACCTGCCATCTGGAATTGGCAATAAATACTATTAATACTTCATAATACTGTATGTTGTTGTAGAATGCTTTTCAAGTTAATTTTTGTTTTTTACATTAGCAGCTATGCAATTCATGCATATTGTTAAGTGCTTTAAATGAGACTAGGACTAAAATGACAGCCTGAGACAGAGACCCACAAAGAACAAACTCACATTAACTGGAAAGATGACATTAACTTGTCAATTTCAGGATAATATTCACACCTGTCAGCCACTCGATGGAATTCAACTTAGTCAGAGTTGCAACAAAGTCAAGCATTTTTAAAACTGACCATATTCTAGTTTTAAAGGCCCAATTTGAAATCAGGACTGGAAATCTATTAAGAACAACATGACATTAATGTTAGAATAATGTTATGATATTTTTTGCTGTTCCGTGTTAATGCAATAAAACAACTCTGGTCTAATAGCTCCCTGTCACTTTAATGCTGGATGTGTGTGCAATTTATAGCAAGTTAGGCAAACCACGGATTCAACCATTAAACTGCATTTTCATTCCACATTTTTCGACAGTTCGGTCCAAAAACTTATTCCACCAAATCAGCCGTAACAAATTCCAATAACTTCAACCTTCAAATGTATTAAAGTTGATCTTTTTCAGTGTGTTCCTAAATCTTACGATATAAGCAAAAGGTATAAATAATAGATTAAGAACAATTTCCATTTACATAGTGGAGAAGAGTCCTCATCTTTTGTACATGTCTCATGCTCAGAGTCCATCAATCACCTGAGGAGAGATTTCGTGGTTGTGCACTGTGTGTTGTGCTGTGGTGTGTCAGCACTGATCGGCAAATTACAAAGTTATTCTGAGTTGCAAACATTCACAAAATGTTTGCTGTAAAAGTTGTCTTTGTGATAATACTGTTTGTTTTCATTTACTAGATAAATGTGCATGTGTAATCATCCATCCATCCATTTTCCAAACCAAACCACTTATCCTACTGGGTCGTGGGGGATCCAGAGCCTATCCCAGAATCAATGGGCATGAGGCAGGGAGGCAGCCCATCGCAGGGCACACTCACACACCATTCACACCTACGGGCAATTCAGCAACTCCAATTAGCCTCAGCATGTTTTTGGACTGTGGGGGGAAACCGGAGAGAACCCCACGACAACATGGGGAGAACATGCAAACTCTGCACACATGTGACCCAGGCGGATACTCGAACCCGGGTCCCAGAGGTGTGAGGCAACAGTGCTAACCACTGCACCACCATGCCGCCCCGCATGTATAATCAAATCTTTAAAATTGTAGGTCACATGGTATTCTAAAGCAACAAAACTTCAACAATGAACATTCAACAATGATCCAAATACAATGATCTCATGTTGTCTTTAGAAGTTGAATCATTTGAATTCATACTAAATGGAAAACATTCAGCCAAACAGCAACTCTTACTAATTTGGGACATGTCAGAGGCATGTAAAAGACAAATATTTAAATATGTGCAGAGTTAAATCTGCTGCTTCTAAAACAGGTTACATATTGCCACTTTTTAGGCCAAAATGAGTTGTTACTGGTCTTTTACTGATCACGACGAAACGGAACTGCTAAATTTGTACAAATCAAGATGCATCTTTGATGAACTGACATGCAAATGGTCCTACTGGGTTGCTTTTGCCTGTGAATCGGTCTGTTTCGTAGTACCTCTTGACCGAGTTTGACGTGAGAATGGTGTGTTCCTTTGTTCGGTATGATTTTTGTAGTGCTTTGTCTACAGTACGTTTAGTGATATAGTAATCATGGCCCCTATGAAAGTGAACATGATTGCAGCAAACCAAAGAGGAAAGCAGTGAGGGTATTTGTAGAACGTAAAAAGGAAATTATAGCAAGACTTGAAGGTGGTGCACGTGAGTCTGTACTTAGGCAAGTTAGCTTTGGGTTGCATTGGGAAGTTGGGTTTCATTTTCACACCATGCATGCATGTGACCTGTAGGATTTACAAAATTACATCGCAGACATGGATTACTGATGATGAACAACTTGCAGTATATATTTGAGAAGAAATGAAAGTTATGAACATATATGACTTTATTAGTGGTAACGCAGGATGGCATGGTGGTGCAGTGGCTAGCCCTGTTGCCTCATGCTTCTCGGAGCTGGGTTCAAGCCCCTGCTAGGGTTTCATGTGTGTGGAGCTTGCATGTTTTCCCCATGTTATCGCGAGGTGTCCTCCAGGTACCTCCATGCTCAGGCTAAACAGAGTTACCAAATGGTTCATAGGTGGTCATGTGTCAGTGTGCCTTGCAATGGGTGTCTCATCCTGGGTTATTCCCTGCTTTGCACCAATTGGTTCTGGACTGGATGGAGGTAGATGAGAACTGAGTTTCAAAATATTAAGTGTATAAAACCCAGCCCTCACCTGCTGCCAGACAATGGCACTACAAATGCAGCAATTTCTGTGCAGGTTGTTTCAAACATTACGTTAAAAACATACATGGCAAATTTGAAGGACTTACTGAGCGCCTCATATGCTTCATTTAAGCTACCGGCAGAAAGCGTGACGCAAAGTGGTTTTTATAGTTTCAAAGAAGCGCATCCTTCATTTTCACGCCATGCGTGCATGTCTTCATAATAAAAATTATTTTGTGTCCGCAAGCTAAATAAATAAATGTGTTGATGGTGAGCTACCGGGCGCTTTCTGAGGCTTATATTGTGAAGCCATATTCCTTGTTTAGCCGATTAACTTTGAGGATAAGTGGCGGTAACTCTGGCTTTTCAATATCACACCGCTAGTTTTCTTCACTCTTAAAAATGCTGAGTTGACGCTGTTGGCTTCGTACTTCAGGTTAACTTGACCCAAACTGAGTTGTTAATACCTAAATACTTGTAACCCATACAGTGCGGACCTGAAGGAGAATGGGCACGTCATGTAACTCTGCCAGTGAGAGGTGTCCTTGGAAGTAGCTGATCTGTACAGCCTTTTTTATTTTATTTTATTGTCACTTAAAGATTTACAAACAAAAAAGCACAATAATAGTTATATACAGTCAGCGTGTCAATTTAAAGCGCTCTCACAATCAGCACCCATCTGGCCCTGCCCTTCATGTCTCCAACCGGTTTGGCCAGTAGGTGTCGCTGGCCATCGTGTTCCTCCCTGTCTCTTGCCCTTCAGTCCCAGTGTGCTTAAGTCCCTTCTGTTTTCCCTGTTCCTTGGACTGCTGCATAGCTTAGTATGTTGAGCATTCATCTCAGACTGTTAGTGCTGACATATGATTGGCTGATTAGATTTAACAAGCAGTTGACCTGGTGTACCTAATAAAGTGGATGAATAAGGGAAAAATCAAATGTATTTTTCGTCATGGCAATATCTGACCATCAGTTACCTGCTGTCACGATCGGGTACGGGTGAAGCGGCGATCGTGCGGGCAAGCAGGCAAGCAGGAAGCAGGAATACGGGGCAAACGGGAGTTTAATACGAGGACAGGGACCGGGAAACAGCTCACGCTTACGAACATCAATGACAGACCCAGCAAACTGGGGAGACCAGGACTTAAATACACAAGACTGATGAAAAGCAAACGGACACAGCTGGGTACAATCCGGGAAATACACGTGGGTAATCAGGGGGCGTGGCACACACGAGGAGCGGACGAGCCGGGCATGACAGAACCCCCCCCCAAAGGCGCGCTACTCCGGGCGCGCCAAGGAAGGGGGCGACGGACGGGACGAGGCAAGACAGGACCTGAAAAACAAGAACAGAATCAACGCAGGACCGGGAACAAGACAGAGGCACAAAACACAGCCAGGGACAAGACAAAGGACAAAACCCGACAGAGGGCCGGGAAAGCAGACAGACAGACAAGAAAGGGCGAAGCAGAGGGCACAGGCGGGACACAAGGGCCAGGAGTGAACGGAGGGAACACAGGAGGACGAGGAGCAGAGACGGGAGGAACGAAGCGAGGGGGAGCAAAAGACGAAGGGGCAGAGACAGGCGGGACAAAGGCAGGGGCGTAGGGAGACAAGGAGGGGGAACAAAGGGGAGCCCGAGGGAGACCCAGCGGGCGACGGGCGGCAGCCGGAGGGGCCGCAGGCGGCCGGGAGGCCGGAGCCGGAGGGGACCGAGAAGGGGCAGAGGAGACAGGGCGAGGGACCCGCGGAGGGGCCAGGGAGGGAGCAGGAGGGAGCACCAGGGAAGGGGACGAGGGAGCAGGAAGGGGCCAGGGCGAAGGCCCGGAGGAGGGGGGAGCCGCAGCAGGCGGCGACGTCCGGGGAAGGGCCGGAGGTAAGGGCCCCGCAGGCGACCAAGGAGCCGCCGTCGGGGAACCCCCAGGCGACCGACCAGGACCCGGAGAGGGGAGCGAGGCAGGGCGACGAGGCACCGGAGAGGGACCCGCAGGCGACAACCGACCCGGAGGGCCAGGACCCGCAGGCGCCAACCGAGCCCCAGCGCAGGCGAGGCAGGGCGAGCCAGGGGGCAGGGCGGGCGGGACCCCAGCCCTGCGTCTGTGTCCCCTCCCTTTACGGGACACAGACATGACCCCAGGTCGGGGTCGAATTCGCCGGGGTGAGAGAGACAAAGTCACTGGAGGAGAAGGGACAGGAGCTGGAGCTGCTGCAGGCGGAGGGGGCGCCTCTGGAGCGCGGTCAGGGACTGGAGCGCGGTCAGGGACTGGAGCGCGGTCAGGGACTGGAACGCGGTCAGGGACTGGAACGCGGTCAGGGACTGGAACGCGGTCAGCTGGCCCGGGAGCCGCTGGAGCGCGGTCAGGACTTGGAGCGCGGTCAGGGGGCGCCTGCCCTGGAGCTGCAGCAGGCGGCTGCAGTGGGGGCGCCTGCCCGGGAGCTGCAGCAGGCGGCTGCAGTGGGGGCGCCTGCCCGGGAGCTGCAGCAGGCGGCTGCAGAGGGGGCGCCTCTGCAGGAACTGGAGCGCGGTCAGGAACTGGAGCGCGGTCAGGAACTGGAGCGCGGTCAGGAACTGGAGCGCGGTCAGGAACTGGAGGTGGCTGCAGTGGGGGCGCCGGCCCGGGAGCTGCAGCAGGCGACTGCAGTGGGGGCGCCTGCCCGGGAGCTGCAGCACGGTCAGGAACTGGAGGTGGCTGCAGTGGGGGCGCCGGCCCGGGAGCTGCAGCAGGCGGCTGCAGAGGGGGCGCCTGCCCTGGAGCTGCAGGTGGCTGCAGTGGGGGCGCCTGCCCTGGAGCTGCAGGTGGCTGCAGTGGGGGCGCCTGCCCTGGAGCTGCAGGTGGCTGCAGTGGGGGCGCCTGCCCTGGAGCTGCAGCAGGTGGCGGCGGCAGCGAAGGCGGCTGCGCAGGCGGCGGCGGCTGCGCAGGCGGCGGCAGCGGCAATGGCGGCTGCACGGGAGCGGGGTCCGCCGGCAATGGCGGCTGCACGGGAGCGGGGTCCGCCGGCAATGGCGGCTGCACGGGAGCGGGGTCCGCCGGCAATGGCGGCTGCACGGGAGCGGGGTCCGCCGGCAATGGCGGCTGCACGGGAGCGGGGTCTGCAGCCCTCTGGAGCAGTAGGAGCTGCCGCACGTCCTCTGCCATACTCTCCAGCTCCTCTGGGTCGGAAGCGGGAGTAAACGCCGCAAAGCTCCTCTGGAGTCGCTCCGCTAGCCCCGCTACCTCCGGAATTACTGGAGGGACCAGTTCCCCCCAGATCCTCCAGAACAACCCCTGGAGGGCAAAGAACTGGGAGGCGCAGTTCACCGGCTTCCCTAAGTGAGGCGCGGGTAGCGCCTCCGGGGTGGTTACTGCAGGGGGAGAGAGCTGTGTGTCCGTGGGCGTTGACGGAGGGAGCTCCTCGGGACAGGCAATCGCCGGTCTCCTCCTCCTTCTCCGGCGCCCAGCGGCGGCGAGAGGTGGTGCGATGTCCTGAAAAACAGGCGGTGAAAGGATCGGCTCCGGCTCCGGGTAAGGATAGAGGAAGGGCTCCTCGTCCTCATCCTCACTGGAGAGCCAGTACTTCCACACGGGATCGGGGTAGTGTGTGGTCAGCTTCCGGGCTGGAGGTAGAGCGGGTACTTCCCTCTCATTCTCCTCCGAAGCGATCCATAGCCGGGAGAGCGAACAGGCTCCCAGGCGGATCGTCTCCTCCGGTCCTCTCCTTCTCCGGGGGCCTTTCCTTTTGTGGTCTGTCATTCTGTCACGATCGGGTACGGGTGAAGCGGCGATCGTGCGGGCAAGCAGGCAAGCAGGAAGCAGGAATACGGGGCAAACGGGAGTTTAATACGAGGACAGGGACCGGGAAACAGCTCACGCTTACGAACATCAATGACAGACCCAGCAAACTGGGGAGACCAGGACTTAAATACACAAGACTGATGAAAAGCAAACGGACACAGCTGGGTACAATCCGGGAAATACACGTGGGTAATCAGGGGGCGTGGCACACACGAGGAGCGGACGAGCCGGGCATGACACCTGCTTTCTTAGCTTCTGCCAAAAAACAAACTCTGACACCTTTTTGTACCGTGTTAGTGTCCAGGGCTTTTAAGTGAACTTCCCTCTTTAAACTACTCATAATGAGTATTAGACTTGTGAGATGTGTGTCAGGTTTGTATTGAATATGGATCATTAAAGTGTGTTTGATACAGGGACAAAAATTATAACTTAATTACATCCACCAGGGAGAGCAGTGATTATGAAAACTTCTTATCTTAACTTCACTACAAAAATGAAAATCTAAGCAATTATAATTTTCTTATATTTAGACAAAATTCCAGTTTCATTAATAAATTGATTATACTGCAATAAATGGCCTGTGAAATTTAAGAAATTGTTTCTGCTGTGAGGCAAAGATGGCCTAAAACTATCAAAATGTGTTTTAGTCAGTTTATTGATGAAGTTAGAATTTTGTATTTTACTTCACCGTCAAGCTGAAGAAGGAGTCCTATCGGGCCTTTTTGGCCTGTGGGTCTCCAGATGCAGCTGACGGCTACCGGCAGGCCAAGCGGGATGTGGCTTTGGCGGTTGCTGAGGCAAAAACTCGGGTGTGGGAGGAGTTTGGCGAGGCCATGGAGAACGACTTCCGTACGGCTTCGAGGAGATTCTGGTCCACCATCCGGCGGCTCCGGGCGGGAAAGCGGTGCAGCATCAACACTATTTATGGTGGGGATGGTGCGCTGCTGACCTCAACTCGGGACGTCTTGGGTCGGTGGAAGGAATACTTCGAAGACCTCCTCAATCCCACCGACACGCCTTCCGATATGGAAGCAGAGTGTGGGGACTTGGGGGTGGACTCGCCTATTTCTGGGGCGGAGGTCACTGAGGTGGTCAAACAGCTCCTCGGTGGCCGGGCCCCGGGGGTGGGTGAGATTCGCCCGGAGTTCCTTAAGGCTCTGGATGCTGTGGGGCTGTCCTGGCTGACACGCATCTGCGGCATCGCGTGGACATCGGGGGCAGTGCCTCAGGACTGGCAGACCGGGGTGGTGGTCCCCCTCTTTAAGAAGGGGGACCGGAGGGTGTGCTCCAACTATCGGGGGATCACACTCCTCAGCCTCCCTGGTAAGGTCTATTCGGGGGTCCTGGAGAGGAGGGTCCGCCGGATTGTCGAGCCTCGGATTCAGGAGTAGCAGTGTGGTTTTCGCCCTGGCCGTGGAACAGTGGACCAGCTCTATGCTCTCAGCAGGGTTTTGGAGGGTTCATGGGAGTTTGCCCAACCAGTCTACATGTGTTTTGTGGACTTGGAGAGTGCATTCGACCGTGTCCCTCGGGGAGTCCTGTGGGGAGTGCTCCGGGAGTATGGGGTTCCGGGCCCCCTTTTAAGGGCGGTTCAGTCCCTGTATGACCTGTGCCAGAGCCTGGTCCACATGGGCGGCAATAAGTCGGACTTGTTTCCGGTGAGGGTTGGACTCCGTCAGGGCTGCCCTTTGTCACCGATTCTGTCTATAGCTTTAATGGACAGAATTTCTAGGCGCAGCCAGGGCGTTGAGGGTGTCCGGTTCGGTGACCTCAGGATTAGGTCTCTGCTTTTTGCCGATGATGTGGTTCTGTTGGCCTCATCGGACCGTGACCTTCAGCTCTCACTGGAGCAGTTCGCAGCCGAGTGTGAAGCGGTTGGGATGAGAATCAGCACCTCCAAATCCGAGACCATGGTTCTCAGCCGGAAAAGCGTAGAATGCTCTCTCCGGGTTGGGGATGGGGTCCTCCCCCAAGTGGAGGAGTTGAAGTATCTCGGGATCTTGTTCACGAGTGGGGGAACGATGGAACGGGAGTTCAACGGGCGGATCGGTGCGGCGTCAGCAGTCATGTGGGCGCTGCATCGGTCTGTCATGGTGAAGAGAGAGCTGAGCCAAAAGGCGAAGCTCTCGATTTACCAGTCAATCTACGTTCCTACCCTCACCTATGGTCATGAAAAATAAAAAAACATATGGTTCTGTACTGTGCTTGAATAAAACAGACACATTCCTTAGTGTGTTCTGTCTGTCTAATAGTCTGAAAGGCTGCTGATGGCTGCATATTCACGGGCTGGGGTGGGGGTGGGGGGCAGTCACAATGACATGTGAATGTGTCATTAACTTCTCTGCTTGGCCACAATGAAAAGAGATGTTTGCAGGGGATCAAGGTGAGGTTGTTTTCTTAACATAAGAATACTGAACCAATGGTCAAGCAGGGTGGTGGTAGTATCATGCTGTTTTACTGACAGTACTTTACATTACTACGTTGCACAAAGAGGATGGAATAATGAAGTAGCACTAGATAGATAGATTGGGAATTTTTTTGTCATAGTACCAGACTCAAAAAGAGGAACATAAAAGAAACACAGCATAATCAGTATTTACTGTAACCCTTTGGAGTGTGAGGCCTCTCACCCACTTTCAAAGTAGTCTGACATGCCTTAACATTTTACAGTTTTTCTGAATTGCTAAAACACGTTTCCTAAAATCTCCTCTCCTTTAATCAAACCACTAAGCACAAACCCTAAAATTCAAGCTAAACTCACAAAAAAATGAAAACACTACCAGTCAAAATAGTTTTTGGCATGTAAATTAGAAACTGTAAGACTATAATAAAAAAAAAGTATGGTCGTCTACTATGACTGATAACTAATATGTAACGTTTGCCGTATTCAGTCCTCCAGAAAAGTTACTGGAAAGAACAAAGCCATAAAATGTACCCAAATCACAAAATGGTTTGGAGCGCAAAAACAATTGGTGTGCATCGTTGTCTATGTACTGGGCATTGCAATTCATTAAACACACATCTCATTAGAAATGCCCCACCTTACTTCTGTTAAAAACTGTTAAAGCCAGAAAGTTGAATATGAGGCTAACTTAACTGCGGTAACATTAAGGCTGAGGTATACAGTCTGTGTGAATGGTTGCGACAGAGGTGAAAGGCCATGAAAAATACTTTTTTCTTTCATTATCGGTAGTCAAACAGTAAAAATAGTAAAACAGGTATAAACAGGCAAAATAAATACAATAAATAGGTGTCAGTAATGACAAAAAATATTAGGGGAACTCAGCAAACCGAGCAAAGTGGCAAACATAGTATGTCTTGATGCAACCGAACCAAACATCAGTGTCAACAATAAATGCACAAAATATAGCCTGCGTGCAATAAACTGTAAGGATGTTATATAAGTTCTTATGTAGTGCTTTTGAATGATTACTTGAATATGATTTGCGAATTGACGGAATACAGGGTTATGCAGGGCCGTGCAGAGATGTTTGAAGGGGCACATAGAACCAAGCTAAATAACGACCCACATTTATCAGGAATCTAATATGGAATTGCATCATACTCACTGTCATCGGGTGAGAACAATGCAAAGCAAACGTAGCTTATGTTTTACCTGATGGGGCACGATGTTGCTGTTGAGGGGTTGCTGCTGCCCCTGCTGCTGATAGTGCTGGACGGCAGGGCTGTGTTGTGCACATACAGTGACGTTTTACACATTCTCCAGAATACTGTACATACTACGGCCACAAGTTTGCATCATGGTGCTGATCCAGAATCCTTCCCTTATCATGTATTCATTGTGCTATAATAATAAAGCAATAAGAATAGAAAATATACAATAATGTATTTATGATGATTCAGTTTGCTTGACTATCCACTCTGTGCAAGGCAGCAAGCTTATTAAATGTTTAAATTGTAGTGGTACAATAATTTTGCTTCTGTAAAATCTGCATTTTGTCATATTTGAAATATAAATCTAATACACTCTGTATATAATTATAATTTTCTTTAAAATACAGTGTGTGTTTTTATATCGTAATAGTCCATAATTATGTAGATATGCAGTTAGATAGTTTTTAGTGAAATATAAGCCCTCCAGAAAGGCAGGGGAAAGCCTGGTAACTTACTTTAAAACAAAATATGTTCCCTAAAATGGTGGACAGAGTTAGACCCATGACACTCTCACCCAGTTAGCTAGCGGCTAATGACCACCACTACTTGTGCAGTTAATAAAAGGACAGGTAATGTTTTGTCGCGCTGTTGCACACTGTGCAGACACAGCATTCTCATTTGTTTCAATTCGTCAGTTGCCACAAGACAATTTAAAGTGTACATAATCACCTAATACTCCTGTCTGCGATAGACAATAGTGTACGCTGTACACCTTTACTGGTTTTTGTTGCATCACTCTGCGTCTCCCAAATAATTTCTGTGTTTCCCCTACAGCTCTGCACCGCCCAGCCAGCAAAAAATGCACGTGCTCTTTGCGAGCTTGTTCCCGGCTCGTAACCAGCGCGCTCTGCCGTCAAGGGTGAGCATTGGTTAATGGTCATCATGTGACTGATGCAAGCTAGATATTTTTATTTAGCAAAATTGAGATTAATAGTGGGGCGGCATGGTGGTGCAGTGGTTAGCACTGTTGCCTCACGCCTCTGGGACACGGGTTTGACTCTCCACCTGGATCACATGTGTGTGGAGCTTGCATGTTCTCCCCATGTCATCGTGGGTTTTCCGCCGGGTACCCTGGTTTCCCCCCCACAGTCCAAAAACATGCTGAGGCTAATTGGACTTGCTAAATTGCCCGTAGAGATTGAATGGTGTGTGAGTGTGTCCTGCGATGGGCTGGCCCCCCATACTGGGTTGTTGCCAGCCTCATGCCCATTGCATCCGGGATAGGCTCCGGACCCCCCGCAACCCAGTAGGATAAGCAGTTTGGAAAATGGATGGATGGATGATAAAATTAACGTATGCTATTAACGTCTTATAGCATTAAAATACATTATTAACGTCTGTTTCCAATGTTAATAATATGATTTAAATCGATCACCAAAATAATAAGTATATATGTAATGGAGCGTTTGTGTGCCGAGTAGGTATATTCAAACCACTGTGGGGAGTTCGGTTAGAACTCTGATATAACCGCAAACAGAATCTGGATGACTCAAACTTCTTTTAATGAAGACTCTTATTTGCGAGTTTTCGGCAACCGTTATCACTTATTACGTGTAAAATAGTGTGTGGTCTGTGAACATAAATAACATACAGTCGGGCTCGGCTTCACAGGCCATCCATGTGGTGGACACTTCACATGGGTCCATTCGGCTGACGTCATACATATCCAGATGAGCGAGTCCTCGCGTGATGTCATCAACTGGGTTGTCTCCTGCTGTCAGCTCCTGGATCTCCGCAACTCGAGTACCCACAAATACTTTGTCGCGACATGAATCCGACAACACCCATGTAAGGACAGTCAGTGAGTCAGACCACAATGTGCAGCTACGGATGGGAAGGGTTAGTTCAGTGGATATAACCTTGTAAAACTGCGCACCTGTGAGGGCTGCACACAGCTCCAACCGTGGAATGGACTGCTGCTTCTGGGGTGCGACGCGGGAGCGTGCCGCAAGAGAGGAGACCTCGATGTCGCCCCTTTTAGCCTCAGTCCTGAGATAAGCAACAGGTCCATATGCCTGCTCTGAGGCATTGCGAAACACATGAATGTCTCTCATACGGCTGGAGTTGTCCATTTCTGGGCTGGAGTAACACCTGGGTAATGCTATCTTTTGCAGGTGTTCCAGCTCTGCCTCCCAGGTATGCCGTGAGTGCAGCAGTTCCTCTGGTAGATGGGGATCATCCCACTCCCCTTTCTTGTCCCACAGGCGCTACACAAATATCTTTGCTTGTGTTGTATAGGGTACTAAGTAGCCAAGAGGGCCATATCAGCTAATAAGAACTTTATATACGTTTCTCATAGTGGCTACGGAATACTCAACATGACAATTCTTCCAAAATTCAGTTCCAAAACATACGTATTTTAAAGTGCGTGTTTATAATTCAACCACATGAATTCAGTTAACTTAATTTAGCTTCAAAATAAATTTGAAAAGAAGAAATTCAGTTGAAAATATTCCATGTGTTTTATTCGCATCTTTATTATTCAAGCAGTAATATTCAGTCGTCTTATTTGTGCTTTACAATATTCAGTCCCGTTATTTTCGCTGTTTCAAATACGCTGCCAGAATTTCAGTGGTTTAAAATACGGTCCAAAATTCAACCCTCTACATCCAGGACCAGCAGGATGACTAATAGAATGCAGATAGAGTTCGTCTAACTGCTGTCCAAAATGGAGCCAGCGGGAAATACAAGTACTGATTGACTTGGCAGCAGATTTTTGTTGATTGTGTTATTTATGTTTCTTGTCGTTTACTAGTCAATCCGATAACTTATTGCGCCCCCAAGTAATAGGTTTTTATGTAAGTACTTCGCTAGCTGCATTAATTATCACCAAACTTATCTTGCTTAACGTAAGATGCCTGCGGGCACCTACAAGGTCCGTTAGCTTGCAAGCTGGCCAGCTAGGTAGTTGGGATGGGATAGTACTCGACTTGGAGACTGACAGGGCCGCAATGTCTGCGATGACACCAGAAGGGACCTTAAAAGGACTTTTTGAAAGTATGATATGCCTAATTAATTAAGGAAAAGACGGTGAAGATGAAACGGCATCCGACTGGGCTGGGCCGTAAAATATCGTGTCGTGTTTATGAACATTCATATTGTCATCAGTGTATAGTTGTCAGGATTCGCGGGTGCGGACGGGTAGGCAGGCAGGGAAGAACGAAATAGGTAGCCGAAAGCCGGGGAAAACTGGGGATTTATTAAGGGGAAGACGGCTACGGGGAGACCAGGACATCGGAACGCTACTAACATCAATGATGGACAAAAGGCAGGGCAAGACGTGGACTGATATCCATATCCTCTTCTCATGACTAGCATTAACTGTTTTGACTGTTTGGACGTCTTTCTTCATCTCCTGAATTTCTTGAAAAAGAAATTCGGACTGCTCTTTTAGAGCTTCAATAGACTCTGTATTCTTTGTTATAACTGTGCAAGACTATTGGTACTTTAATTTTGATTGCTATCATTCTCATGATATTTTCCTGCAGCTCAGATAAACTAGGTTCACCTTTTCCTTTTTTAGGGAGTGCTGGTGACTGTGACGCCTGACTCGTCCGCTCCTCATGTGTGCCACGCCCCCTGATTACCCATGTGTGCTTCCCCGATTGTTTCCAGCCCTGTCCGGTTATGTTGCCCTGCTTTATTGTATTTAAGTCCTGGTCTCCCCTGTTTCCATGTCTGTCATTGATGGTTGTTTCGTGGTGTTTTTTAGTGGATGTCCGTGCCTGTCCCTATTAAACCCTCATTTGCCCCGATTCCTGCCTGCCTGCCTGTTTTTGGATCGCTCGCGCTTCCTGAGCGATCTTCCGTCCGGCTCGTCTCGCCGTTACCGTGACAGAATGACAGACCGAAAGAAAAAGAGGAAGCAGAGGAAAGGAAAGCCCCAGCCGGAGCCCATCAGCCTGGGCACGTGCTCCCTCGCCCACTCCTGGCCTCTCGGAGAGGAAGAGAGAGAGGAGCTCGTCCGGGCCTCCATTCCTGAACCGCTCCCCATGGGAGCCTACTACCTGGCGAGGCTCGGGGCTTCCAGCGAGGACGAGGAGGACACACCCTTCTCGTTCCCTGAACTAGAGCCGATCACTCTGGACCAGCTACCGCCCCTGAGCCGGTATAATTACCGACCCGAGCGTATGGCGAATTGGGGGGGTTTTAGGGCTGTCAGGGACTCGATCCCTCGAGTACCCCGGGTCCCGAAGAGGACCGCGCCCGTATCCCCTTCCCGGGACTTCCCAGTCCCGCCACCGCCGGTTGTCCCTCCAGAGGCGCCTCCCTCATCCCTGCCAGAGGCAGTGACCACTCTGGCAGGCAGGTTTTTCGCCCTCCAAGGGCTCAAAGGTAGATGTTGCTAATGACTAAGGGTTATCAAAGCCAAAGTTGCTTAGGTAAACATTGTCAAGTAGGTATTAGGTGAGAAAACCAAAAGATCTTGATTCAGCCCCACAAACACACGAATGCACCGGCCGCCATCTTAAAAAGTACAACACTAGTACTCCATATTCAAATAGTCCCATTAAAAACTACAGCCCCCAAACATCAAACTGCATGCTTCTATGTCACCTACACTTCATTAAGCAATATTAACACAAGTAACATGTTTCATCACTTAAAGCCAATCTAACTTTTTAAAAATAAAGTCTGTTTCAACTGGACTTTTACCTAAGTAAAACAAACATTTTATGTTCTAGTTTTCTTAAAACTACTGAAACAAATAATTGGCTACACTGCAGTTCCGCTGTTTTGTTTGGCACCCCTGCGTGTCCTGCATTGTGTGGAAAAAACCTGAAGGCTGAGGAATGTTATGTAACACAGCTAGAATGTAAAAACTCTCTCTGGTGTAATTCACTGCGTAAAACCAATGGTGCTAAGTGTGGTGTCTTCTTCATAACACTCCCTGATGTTTGTGTCCGTGACCATGAGATAGGGTGGGCTGCTTTTCTTCCTTCCTTTGACTAGTATTCCTCCTAAATTGTTCATCTGTATTTGCTGCATTGGTACTTGTTGATGTGCGTGTGCCTTGTGTCACGATCGCCGTTTAACGGGAGCGGCGGACGGGCAGGAAACAGGCAAGGCAGGCAGGATACGGGGAAATACGGGGATTTATTAGGAACACGGGGTGCAGGAAACATCTCACGCAGACGGACTTCAATGACGGACACTGAACTCTAGTAAGACATGGACTCAAATAGACAGGACTGATTGAAAATAATCGGACACAGCTGGGTACGATCAGGGAAGCACACGTGGATAATCAGGGGGCGTGGCACACACGGTGGTCGGACTGTCCGGGACCTCCTCGGGGACTAGGGCAGGAAAGTCTGGAGCTGGGTCAGGGACAGGAGTGGGGCCAGGAACAAGAGCCCCAAGGGGCACAGTCATTTGAGGCAGAGGGAGCGCCTCGGGTTCTAGGGCCGCAGGGGGCAGCGGAGGCGGCTGCTCGGGCTGCGCAGGAGCTACGGGCGACGAAGGCGGCTGCTCAGACGCTGTAGCAGGAACCCAGGACTTTATGCTCAGCCCACTGCTGTTAACTCCGATGACTCACAACTGAGCAGCAATGCACATTTCGAATCACATCATCAACATCAGGCTGATGACAAGACTGTGGGTCTCGTCAATAAAAACGGTGACTCAGCATACAAAGAGGAAGTGTGATGACTATCGGACTGCTGCAGAGCCAACAACCTGTCTCTGAATGTTGACCAAAGAAATGGTTGTTGACTTTAGAAGAACACAAAGCACAGAGTGACCACTCTCTGCTGCACATCGATGGCTCATCTGTGGAGATCGTAGAGAGTACCAGATTCCTTGTTGTCCATCTGGCGGAGAATCTCACCAGGTCCTTCAACATCAGCTCCATAGTAAGGAAAGCACAGCAGCACCTCTACTCTCCACGGAAGCTCAGAAAAGCCCATCTCCCATCCTCACACTCTATTGGGGAACTGTTGAAAGCACCCTGAGCAGCTGCATCACAGTCTGCTTTGGGAACTATGTCGCCTCAGATCGCAAGTCCCTACAACAGATAGTGATGACAGGTGAGAAAATCATTGGAGTATCTTGTTAGAGAAATATGTACTTTTTTTATTATCATTTTGCTAGACGCTTGGAAACAACACCCTGCCGCAGCTTGATCTTAATTGAGCAATAACACGTCTCAAGAACTGTCGCTTGAATATTTCCACCCCATATATGGTGACAAACAATGTTCAATGTCAGTTGCATATCCTGTTTGTGTACCTCAATAAAAGACACTGCGAGGGGAGTTCCTTTTTCGAAGTTGGCCGAGTTCGACTGAGAGGCTGACACCTCGAGGTCAGGACCGGGCTTCCCTTTGTAAGGAAAAGTGGTAAAAATGCCCCAAGGTTCTTGGTTGATCATTTGAATGCAGACAATGTTAGGAATTTATGATCATGGGGGAAGCCAGGGAGAGAATGGGGGTTCCAGTTGGCACCACTAGGGTGATAAGGATAAGATAAGGTGATAAGAATTTAATTACAATGATCATAAAAGTCTCTACCCTGTTCTGTCCTGTCCCCGTCTCAGGATCCTCACACTCCAGGGGGTCACTCTTTATATGTAAATTCACTCACAACACCTACACACAACACCTTGGTGGGGAGGGCCTTTTTGGGTATAAAGGGGGGTGAAGAACTGTCTTCAATTTGTGTCTGAGCTGCCTTTCAGTACCCGGTGTGTCTCTACACTGTATTACATTGTATTATTTTTGCTGTTCAATAAACCATCATTTTGCTGAAACTGCGGAGACTCTGCAAGTGGATTCCCTACACCTTGCAGCAAGTAAAACGTCATCACAGCTGTCTGTGTTGTTCTGTGTTCAGAGACTGGTTTGTTTCCAGCGCATCTTCAGAAGAAGATAACCCTAACATATCTCTCCCCTCCATCACGGATATTCACACCACACACTGCATCCGCAAAGCCACCACCATTGTGGATGACCCCACCCACCCCTCACATTATCGTTTCACCCTCCTGCCTTCTGGAAATAGGTCCCGGAGCATTCGGGCCTTTACAGCCAGACTCAAACAGCTTTATCCCCCATGCCGTCAGACTACTGAACTCTCAGGGACTAATCTGATACCACACACACATACACTCATTAACACACTTTATTATTTAACTACTATTTTTTTATCTTATTGTAGCCATGTTTACAGTTACTTTTATTTATTTTTATTGCTACCTCATTGCACAACCAAACTGCACCTTATCAGTATTGGGTTTACTGTGCTGTTTGTGCTCGTTGGTGTCAGTTGTCCTCTCTTTTTGCACTGTCCTGCAATGTTTGCACAGTTTTTGCTCATTATGCACCATACAGTATGTTGCTAGGTTGGTATGTGTTAGTCTTGTGTTAATTTAAGTAGCACCTTGGTCCGAGGGAAACAGTTTCTTTTGTAACTGTACTATACTCAACTGTGTAAAGTTAAAAATAACATTAAAGACCTACTTGACTTGACTTTTACTGATAACAGGTGCTAAAGTGAAGTGACTTGCTTCTGGGAAAGATCTCCAGCTGAAATTCTCTACAACAATTATGGGAGAAATATGGGAAGGACGCGGCGTCAGACCTGCCCCAGTGGGACGAATGTGGTTTTCCTAGAAACAGCAGCTTCAGTCCCAATCAGATAAGCCAGATGCGTTTGAAATTAGAGGAACAGGATCAGACTGGTTGCTCAGGTATTAATGTGGTAGAACTAAAACGGAGACAAATTGGAAGGTGTTTCAATTGTGGGAAAATGAGACAAAGCAGGCAGAGGAGATGCGGGTGGCAAAAAAGCATGAGATAAGGAATGCAGAGAATGTGGATGAGGGTGAGACTCCTGTGAAAACTGTGTATTGAAAATTAGGGCCACAGTATTGTCATCCATCCTGTCAGGGTATGTGGAAATACACTGAGGGTAAATGGCCTAATGCAGGAAGTGTATTAATCCTATAACATCCAGCTGATTCAGGCTGTTGGGACAGTGTGGGACTGCACTCTTCTGGCTGGGACCTCGAATAAATGAATGAATGTTACATGTATACAGCCCTTTTCTAAGATACACAAAGAGCTTTACAGAGGAAATGGGGAGCCACTTCAACCCAAAGGTGAGGCAGCAGGAGAGGGGGCCCAGGCAGAGAGAACAGCCAACAAGAGGGGTGCTTCCACAGACAGGACGGGGGCCCCGGCAGACCAACGCTGACGACTCCTGGGACCAAGTCAACAGAGCAGCTGTTGTCATTGTGACTCACCCTCATACATCCATCCATCCATTGTCCAAACCGTTTATCCTACTGGGTCGCGGGGGGTCCGGAGCCTATCCTGCAAACAATGGGCACAAGGCAGGGAACAACCCAGGATGGGGGCCAGCCCATCGGAGGGCACATTCACACACCATTCACACACCATTCACACACACATGCACTCCTACGGCCAATTTAGCAAGAGAGAACATGCAAACTCCACACACATGTGACCCAGGCAGAGACTCAAACCGGGGTCCCAGAAGTGTGAGGCAACAGTGCTAACCGCTGCACCACCATGCCGCCCCACTGTTGGTTACATGTGTACATATTTTGTCTGATCTCTTCACCACCAGGTGGCAATATAGCAGCTCCAGAGTTGTTGATGGCTAGAGTAAAAATAAAAACACAGTAGCACAGAGGTGTAGCTAAAAATTCTGGGCCCCTGACAGAATGTCACCTTGCGCCCCTCTATCGAATTTTACATACTGGGAGAGAGATTTGTTGAGCCATCTTCCAATCTAATCCAATCCAGCTTTATTTAAAAAGCACTTTAAACAACCTTATCGACCAAAGTGCTGCACAAAGGAATAAATAAAAATATTCACAAACTTAAAAACGAATTAAAATAAATTTAATAAAAACCAAAACATTAAATGTAAGTAAATGGCCATTAATAAAATAAAAATATTATATTAATAATTATTTATGAATATATAAAAATTTATATTAATAAAGAAAAGGCTAAGATTGAAATAAAATTTACTATTAAAGTTAATATCTCACAAGGTGTCCAAGGAGAAGAGATGAGTTTTAAAAAGAGATTTAAAGATTTAAAGAGAAGAGGCCTCTCTAATGTGAAAAGGCAAATCATTCCACATTTTAGGAGCTGCGAATGCAAAAGCTCGATCCCCTCTAAGCTCACGCTGAGTCTTAGGAACCATCAGGAGCAGCTGATCAGCTGACCTGAGAGAGCAGGTGGGGGTGTAAGAGTGAAGCAGCTCACAGAGGTCAGGTGGAGCAAGACCCTTGAGGGCTTTAAAAGCAAATAACAGAATTTTAAAATGAATCCTAAAATGTACGGGCAGCCAGTGGAGTGAGTCTAAAATGGGGGAGACATGCTCATATTTCCATGTGCGGCAGTATTTTGAACCTTCTGGAGGTGAACAATAGTGGAGCCTCTAACCGCAACATAGAGGGCGTTACAGTGGTCCAAACTAGTACCGACAAAAGAGTGGATTACTGTCTCAAAGTGCTGCCTAGAAAGAATTGGCTTTATTTTGGCCAACTGCCTCAATTGTAAAAAGCTTGACTTGACAACTGATCTTATCTGCGTGTCAAACTTAAGGTTGGTGTCGACTTTAACCCCTAGGTGTGTGATGACTGGTTTACAATATTGTTCCAAGGAACCTAAAATTACAGTGGAGGTCAGAGGAGTGGAGTTACCAAAAACCAACACTTCTGTCCATTACCTCCCCACTTCCTTGTTAGTTACATTATTTGTTCTGCATTACTGTACTGCTTTGGAGCCTTTTGATATTAAGGTGAATAACACAGTGAAAAAAGAGACAGATGCATTGACAGCAGTTGTGGCCACACTTTGGACTGGGAGTGTAAGAGCAAAGGAAACTGAATCCACTATGTTCTGTCCTGTAAATTTTTATTAAACAACACATGACACACATACGAGTCCTGTTTTAACTTTCAGGGCTGATGGTCTGCAGCCTGGCTTGTGGTCTACAGTGCAGCGCAGGTGCAGTCACTGTGCTGAGCCCGGCGTTATAGTAATGATGCAGCCTTTCACACTGACCAGTGAGAAATAACCTTGAAAATGACTGTGCTCTTTGTGGTTCTCCTTTTGGAAACATCTTACCACCAAGCAACAGACATTTGACAACAGACTTCTACTCATCAATTATCAGAAATGTCATGCAGTAATCAGAGGTTAGACGGAAAAAATGACTTTTGTATTTTTCATCTTTTATCTTGGAGCAAACAGTTTTAATTGATGTACATGAGAGTAAATGGTGAATCAGTTTATTTGCTTTCTAGCTTTCTAGCACTTGGCTACCCAACCATTCATCAGTATGTGACCACTGCCATCTGGCTGAGTAAGTCTACTGTAATACTATTATTACAGTAGTATTATTAGTATTATTATCAGCTTATTGTGAGAATGGGGTGTGGGAAAAATGTCTTAAATGCAGACTGGTTACGGTGATCAGGAGCTTACTAATGAAAATGAGAAGAGCAAAGGGTTTGAACATCATAGTGGTTCCACTTGTTTTGAATCAGCCAGTGAGAAACTGACAAAGGGACCGGAAACAGGGAGGTACATGCTACAGAGCAGGCTGATCTGATTGGCTGTTCACACAGGTTTGCACGGCACTGCAGTGATTTACATTTTAATTTTTCTGGGTGTCTGTTAGCTTAACCCTAATAAATCAGTTTCACTTGTTGGATTTCCACTTATGGTCCAGCATGGTGGTGCAATGGATAGCACTATTGCCTCACACTTCTGGGAGCTGGGTTTGAGTCACGGCCATAACACCATGTGTGTAAAGTTTGCATGTTCTTCCTGTGTTGTTGTGGGGTTTCCTCCAGGTTCTCTGGTTTCCCCCCCCCCCCCCAGTCCAAAAACATACTGAGGCTAATTGGAGTTACCAAATTGCCTGTAGGTGTGACTGGTATCTGTGCCCTGCGATATGCTGGTGGCCCATGCTGGGTTGTTCCTTGCCTCACACCCATATCCTCCAGGACAATGTACGCTACTGTAATACAGAATTGAGATCTTGCAAGTACAAGTATGAGTACGTTGGAGGGCACGTCAGAGGCGGAAATGCTGTAGGTGACGTCAGACGCCGGAGACTTGGCGGAAAATCTGAATGAACAGCGAGGGGAATTTGGAATCTCTTGTGGAATATATCGACTGGTACTTCAACATTATAGTCATGAAGAAGAACGCAGATGCATCTTCTCCAGCCAAAAGCGAGACACCGTCCTCCAAAAGAAGTTGCCCGGCAGACTCCCCTGGCACAGCATCGCCGACTGGTAAAGACTTTGCCGACATCCTGGATTCAATCGACAAACGATTGTCCAGCTTCGACGAGAGGTTGGCTGTCGTCGAGATTCTACATCAGGAATTCAAATCCCCGAGGGAATCTTTGGAATTCAACCAGCAGCAGGTGGAAACACTCGCTGCTGAAAACACCTCACTATGGGACTCGGTTAAGTCTCTAACTGAAAATGTGACCCATCTAAATGAAGAAAATAAAAAAATAAAAGAGACTGTCGTCGATCTACAGGCCTGTAGCATGAGAAATAACCTGGTGTTTTCAGGCATCCCAGAATTACCGTCAAAACCTTTATCAAGAACCACCTGAAGCTTTCAGAGGACACTGAAAAACATCTGCTTTGAGAGAGTCCATCGGCTGGGAGCCAAGAGGCCTGGTGCACTGAGACCGTATCCTATTGTGGTTAAATTTGGATATTTTAAGCAGAAGGAGCAGGTGAAGAGCCGCGGCTGGGAGCTGAAAGGAACAGACTTTGTCGTAAACGACCAGTTCCCCAAAGAGATCCTGGAGCGACGCAAAGTTCTGTTCCCAATCCGACGCAACTTTATTTAGAAGGGTTCCCGAGCTCTCATCGCCGTAGACCAGCTCTACGTGGATGGGCAGCTGTACGGCGACCCCAGTACCACTCCCTGGTAGCCAGCTTAAACTACAGGCAGACGTTTTATTACAAGAGACTCATAGACCTGCCAAAGGATGAACTTAAAACACCCGAGTTTCCCAATGTGTTCTCAGCCTGCTATAACTCTAGGCAAAGTGGGCACTAGGGGGCAGCGTGTGGCTCAGTGGGCTAAGCCTGTATCCTTGTAATCAGAAGGTCGCAGGTTCGAACCCAGCCTCAGCACGTCTGCGGCTCCTTGAGCAAGACCCTTAACCCCCAGCTCCCTGGGCGCCACTATGAGTGGCAGCCCTTCGTGGTCAACTTACTCCACAAAGAGCAAGTTGAGGAGGCGTAAAGATTATTGATCCCCTGTAGGGAAATTAAGTTATTTATTTATTATTATTATTATTATTATTATTATTATTATTATTATTATTATTATTATAATAAAGAGGGGTAGCAATTCTAATACATCTATCCACCCATCCATTTTTCAAAGCGCTTATCCTACTGGTTCGTGGGGGGTCCGTAGCCTGTCCCAGAAGCAATGGGCAAGTGGCAGAGAACAACCCAGGATGGGGGGCCAGCCCATCGCAGGGCACACTCACACACTATTCACTCTCACACGCACACCTAAGGGCAATTTAGCAACTCCAATTAGCCTCAGCATGTTTTTGGACACTGGGGGGAAACCGGAGTACCCGGAGGAAACCCCACGATGACATGGGGAGAACATTCAAACTTCACACACGTGACCCAGGCAGAGACTCGAACCTGGGTCACCCAGGTGTGAGGCAACAGT